>NC_091165.1:426888-434388 GCF_040958095.1 Procambarus clarkii | reverse complement strand
ACAACCTTCTAGGAAGCTTTTAGGGTCAGGATTGACATTACAGTGCAGCGTTTTATATATATAAAATACACATGAGAGTATGTGCAGGGACTTAATATCTAACATATTCAGAGATTTGAGTAAGGGGTCCATATATACTGCCCGGTTGCCTGAAATGCTATATGCCTACTATATTGGCTTTAGGTATTGTATGCACTAGCTCTATCTATAAATCCAACATTATGTTTGTAAATCAACTATGTATGTACTTTCCTGAATAAAATTGACTTTACTGTACACTTATATGCTCTGTGGATTTGTTATCCCCTATCGTTTGGGAGAAAAAAAATGACTAATACGTTCGGCGAATGACTTTGACTTCAACTTCACTTTGACTTCGTTCATGTCATCGTATTTTCCATAATATATAAAGGTTATGACAATGCAATTATATTATTGTGTGCAAATAAGTTGGAAATTTCATGTACCCTAAAAATAGTAAAATAAAGAATAAGAATAATTAAATAATTGTTGTAGTAAATTGTCACACGTTCCTCATACGCAAACGAACACACAGTGTAGAGCGTCAGTACAACAAGACCGCCGCCATTTTAAAACACGGCTTCAAATGTAAGTAATGTTTTTCTCGTACTAACACTATATTATGCAATAGATTAGGTCTTGAATTCACAAATTTAGTTGTTACATCTGACAGAGTATGTTAGACTGTGTAATGCTGGTCCATGTTGACGTATTTGTGGGCTTGGTTGGTTTAAATGTGATGGCACCCCAATATGGGCACCCCACAACTGCTGCATATTCTAGCTTTGGACTAGCAAAAGTGGTGAACAATTTCTTTAGTATTTCGCCATCCATGTATTTAAAAGCAATTCTGAAGTTGGAATGCATGGCATAGGCTCCTCATACAATGTTCTTTATGTGGTCCTCAGGTGATAGTTTTCTATTTAGAACCACCCCTAGATCTCTTTCTTTATCAGAATTCCTTAAAGATTTCTCACATGGTTTTCCTAATGATAGATTGTGGGCTGTAAGGGACAGGTTTGATGTATGGATTAGTTGATAGAAGTTCCAGTCCACCTGTAGACAGGGATCTTACATCAGCTTGTATATTATACAAGGATAAGATTTGATAAATTCAGTTATTTGACTGAACACTGGCTCTGTTTAAATCAGAGATTTAAACATACATAGTCTAACCTAGCTCCTTTCTTTTTTACCTAGCTTTTACCTAGCCTAACCTAGCTTTTTTTTCCCCAAGCCGGTCTATGGCCCCTGGGTTTTACGAACTTTTTTTTCCCAAGCCGGTCTATGGCGTGTATGTTAAATAAACCAAATTTTTCACTTTTGACAATTGAGCACCTGCTACATCCAGATTCTAGGGAGGAAAGGAATATAATATAATATCTAATATATCTATCTGTGTGAAATAGATTAAATCCATTTATTTGATATTCAGCTAATAGTTCTGTATTTTCTACATTCATCCATGTTTTGGTAAGTGCAATAATATGTATTGTTTCATTGCAGGTTAGAGATTCAAGATAGTTCTAGATTTCCGAAGTACTGAAACGCGCGCCATACAGGCTTGGTGGATCTAGGTGCAAGGTAAAATTATTTACATTTACTTGTTTTGTATTTATATGCATATATGCATTTATATGCATTATTCTATATAATAATAGATCTCGTAATAATTTTGCAAAAATAGTGGCATTTACTATTTTTAAAAGATTATTAAAAAATTTACTGATATGGTGCATTCGGAAGACAAACCCAATTTTTCACTTTTGACAATTGAGCTCGGGTGCAGGAGGGGGGTGGGTTGTGTAAAAGCCTGGTTTGTGCCTCGGAGAGGCTATGGGATCCAGTAAGATCGTCCTTCCTTTCCTCCCTAGAATCTGGATGTAGCAGGTGCTCAATTGTCAAAAGTGAAAAATTGGGTTTGTCTTCCGAATGCACCATATCAGTAAATTTTTTAATAATCTTTTAAAAATAGTAAATGCCACTATTTTTGCCAAATTATTACGAGATCTATTATTCTAATAAGGGTTTGATAAAATACAGTAGACTGCCTACTGGTTTTACCTGTAATAAGGTTTGATACAGATAATTATCCGTTCAAGGGGATTAAATAGCCGTTCTATGGCCCCAGGGTTTTCTCAAATTTTCTTTCATAGCCGGTCTATGGCCCCTGGGTTTTACGAACTTTTTTTTCCCAAGCCGGTCTATGGCCCCTGGGTTTTACGAACTTTTTTTTCCCAAGCCGGTCTATGGCGTGTATGTTAAATAAACCAAATTTTTCACTTTTGACAATTGAGCACCTGCTACATCCAGATTCTAGGGAGGAAAGGAATATAATATAATATCTAATATATCTATCTGTGTGAAATAGATTAAATCCATTTATTTGATATTCAGCTAATAGTTCTGTATTTTCTACATTCATCCAT
This sequence comes from Procambarus clarkii, assembly GCF_040958095.1. NCBI lineage: Eukaryota > Metazoa > Arthropoda > Malacostraca > Decapoda > Cambaridae > Procambarus > Procambarus clarkii. The sequence goes on along the minus strand of NC_091165.1, from coordinate 431,938 downwards.
GTTTTGGTAAGTGCAATAATATGTATTGTTTCATTGCAGGTTAGAGATTCAAGATAGTTCTAGATTTCCGAAGTACTGAAACGCGCGCCATACAGGCTTGGTGGATCTAGGTGCAAGGTAAAATTATTTACATTTACTTGTTTTGTATTTATATGCATATATGCATTTATATGCATTATTCTATAGAATAATAGATCTCGTAATAATTTTGCAAAAATAGTGGCATTTACTATTTTTAAAAGATTATTATAAAATTTACTGATATGGTGCATTCGGAAGACAAACCCAATTTTTCACTTTTGACAATTGAGCTCGGGTGCAGGGGGGGGGGGTGGGTTGTGTAAAAGCCTGGTTTGTGCCTCGGAGAGGCTATGGGATCCAGTAAGATCGTCCTTCCTTTCCTCCCTAGAATCTGGATGTAGCAGGTGCTCAATTGTCAAAAGTGAAAAATTGGGTTTGTCTTCCGAATGCACCATATCAGTTAATTTTTTAATAATCTTTTAAAAATAGTAAATGCCACTATTTTTGTCAAATTATTACGAGATCTATTATTCTAATAAGGGTTTGATAAAATACAGTAGACTGCCTACTGGTTTTACCTGTAATAAGGTTTGATACAGATGATTATCCGTTCAAGGGGATTAAATAGCCGTTCTATGGCCCCAGGGTTTTCTCAAATTTTCTTTCATAGCCGGTCTATGGCCCCTGGGTTTTACGAACTTTTTTTTCCCAAGCCAGTCTATGGCCCCTGGATTTTACGAACTTTTTTTTCCCAAGCCGGTCTATGGCGTGTATGTTAAATAAACCAAATTTTTCACTTTTGACAATTGAGCACCTGCTACATCCAGATTCTAGGGAGGAAATTAAGGACGATCTTACTGGATCCCATAGCTTCTCCGAGGCACAAACCAGGCTTGTACACAACCCTCCCCCTGCACCCGAGCTATGTCAACAGGTCGTTCTTTCTCTTCGCCCTTACATCATCACACACAGAGATCACAATAACGTGATGCATCAAATGAACAAATCCACAAGGGCCGTGACGAGGATTTGAACCTGCGTCCGGGAGCATCCCAGACACTGCCTAAATCGACTGAGCTACAACAGGGTAAAAGGATCCAGGAAGTTCAGTAGAAGTTTGGTTTCAACCCTTTTACCCTGTCGTAGCTCAGTCGATTAAGGCAGTGTCTGGGATGCTCCCGGACACAGGTTTGAATCCTCATCACGGCCCTTGTGGATTTGTTCATTTGATGAATCACGTTATTGTGATCTGTGTGTGTAATTCCTCACTTGCTTGATTCCATTTGTGTGTGTTTGGGTCTCAGGCCCTCTCGCAATTTCTGTTGAACAAACCCCTTTTCCTAGTTCTGCATCTCTCCTTTGGTACAAATTTTGTTGTGCTTTTATCATATATTTCACAAAACTTGACATACATTTCATTTACTTCATGTCCTATCGGCAAGTGTTTGTCAAATTCTTTAAGGAAAGTTTATCATCCTGATTGCAGATCTCTAGCGCTATTATGTCAACTTCTTGTGGATTCACAATCATTATTTAATTTACCTTTAGGTGTTCTTTCACCAGCACAGCAACACTGTAACTCTCCCAACTAGTTTAAGATAAAAACTAAGTACTAACTAATTAACTCAATGTAACCTACCTTACCCCCAAAATGTCAACCCATGTCTTCTATTTTAAACAATGCTGTTTTGTTGACCAAATTGTATTTTTGTTTTTTTCTGCAATGTTTCCCCCCCCCCCCACCACTCTACCACCACATTGAGTTTAGTAGCTCTGTGCACGTCAGGTGCTGTTTAATATACAGACCTACTCCTCCATTTGACCTAGTTTCTCTATCACATCTATATCACTTTGTGCTTTAGGCCTGGTGGAGCTTGGTCCACCAGGCTGTTGTTTGGAGTAGCCCGCAGATCCACATACAGTCTGCATATGATATACAGTCTGTTGATCAATTGAACTACAGTAGTTAGTTTTTATCATCCGAATGCACCAATATGTGTTCATTCTTCCCAGATGAAGGAACTAGGTAATATTCATCATCTGAATGCACCATCTGAAGCTTTAACACACTCATGATACACGAGAGGTTTAAAAAACTTTTAAAACTTTTAAAACTTTTTGACCTATGTATTTAAAAGCAATTCTAAAGTTAAAAAGTGTAGCATAGGCCCCTCGCAGAATGTTCTTAATATGATCCTCAGGTTATAGTTTTCTATCTAAAACCACCCCTAGATCTCTTTCTTGATCAGAATTCTTTATAGATCTCTGTGGCTCGATCATAGAAACTGAGTAAATTCGTTACACTGGACCTTCCAGATCGAATACCATGCTGACAGTCTGATATATCATTCAGTATGTCTGCATCTGAAATTGAGCAATACTGGATTTATTATTTGGTTTTATAAATTTTATACTTATAATCTTAACTTATTTCAGAGACCACGAGTAATCTGGGCTTCGAACTCAACAGAAAAGCCTTCCGTAGACCTGCTTCTTTGCTACATAATAGACAAAATTTAGTAAGTATTGATTTATTATGTGTTTGTTTATTTATTTATTTTTTCTTTATATACAAGAAGGTACATTGGGGGAGAGTACAATGACTTGAAGTTATACATTCTTGTAAAGCAACTAGCACTCATAGCGTTTCGGGCAGATCTAAGTATAGACCAAGGAACTTACCATCTTTTTTATTTCTGATGTTAACATTGTATAACTGTAGATGAATTGCATTTGTTGATTAGCTCCCAAGTAAGATGTTGTAGGTCCTTTCTATGTTTAGTGGGAGTTTGTTGGTTGACATTAATAAGTGGATTTTTTTTAATTTATTGTTTACATCATTATTTAATATGAGTGGGTTGGAGTCTGAGTAGATGAGGTTAGTGTCATCATTATCTCATATCTAAGTGATTTTGTCGTAATGGTCAAGTAGCTGTACTGTACAAGTAGAGGACATGAGAGATAGCTGTAAGAGGTATTTCAATATCTTCCTGCTCTAAATCCTTGTTGGCCTGGATTGTGGAGGTCATTGGTCTCTATAAAACTAGTAACCTGACTCCTGATCACTCTCAAATAATTTTATTATGTGGGATGTTAGTGCAACTGGTCTATAATTCTTTGCCAATGCTTGTGTTGTGTTGTGTTGTTTTGGTAGTGATGTGCAATGTGTTGTTTTGGTAGTGATTCGTCCAGTTCTGGTAGTAGTGCGGTTGTTGTGTGGTGTAGTACTTGTGTGCTTGTTAATGACTTGTATTCCAGTCTTGTGGGTATCTCCTTTCCCCTACGGGCCAACTGCTTTGTTCTTACCTAGCATTTTGCTTTGTTTGGGTATGAATGTTTGTGTGCCGTATATTTTGCAAAATTTGCCATATATCTCATTATTTACTCCTCTGCCTAGCAACAAGTCTGTCTAATTATACTCATTAACTGTTTTTAAAAGTTCCCCATAGTGTCCTTTATTGAAATCGAGTTCATGAACCGTTTCAATGTTCTTATTTTCTTCTAGATTATATCTTAAAGTATATTTAAATGTTATTGTTATTATTGTTATTAAATGTTATTGTGACATTGCATTGCAATTGAGCTATGTTGTTTACCATACCGTTCATTTCGTGAGTATAAGTATAGATGCCACACTTGTGACAGGTAAAACCATGCCTTTTTTGAAAAACAGCACCGTCTGTTGCACGTAAGAGCAACCCACACTATATTATGTTGCGATATTATTTCAATATTTCCGATTGCATTGATAATTTGAATTTTCATAGATTTCAATTTATTTTCATTTCGATTTAATAATTTTGTGTGACATTGCATTGAAATTTAGCTGTGTTGTTTACCATACTGTTCATTTCATGAGTATAGTTTATTTTTTTATTTTTTTCATTTCATTTTTTTAGCTGTTCTTATTTTTCAGTGATGGGAATATCAGATCATTTGATGTTCCCAATTTTCTGATGGAAGCATCAGACCATTATAGAATGCATCGGATGAGGTAGTTTGGAATGGTAGGGAGGACGAGAGGGGGGGATGGTGGGGAAGACGAGGGGACAGAGGAGAGGGTAATGGTGGGGAGGACGAGGGGACTGGGGAGTTGGGGATGATGGGGACAGGGGAATGCTGGGGAGGACAAAGGGACAGGTGAATGGGAGATGGTGGGGGAGGAAGAAGGACAGGGGAGGGGAAAATGGTAAGGAAGACGATGGGACAGGGAAGTGGGAATAGTGGGGATGATGTGGGGACAGGGAAGTGGGAAGGACGAGAGGACTGTGGAATGGGGAATGGCAAAGTGAATTATAATTATATATATTAATTAATTCTTATAAATTTCCAGAAGCCTGTATCAACACCCACACTAATGCAACTGAAAGAGATGTTGAGACAAGTATTGCTGATATGTTGAAGAACGCCCCAAACAAACTCGGTGGAAACAGATACAAGGTAAAGTTTGCCAATTTGCTGTAGTCTAATTCAATTTCTTTTCAGTAATCTTTGAGAACATTTATGCTATGAATAAGATAAAATAATGTAACTGATTTTGACTAAATATGTAGATATATTTAATTTTCTGAGCACTAATAATGAAAGAAAACCAAAATAAGAGGTGGGGACTATCTCTAATAATGGGCTGGAATAATGCAGGATATAATAATATATATATATAAATATGACAATGTCAGACCACGGAGGAAGAATGAAACAGGAATTTCCTTAAGTACTTTTGTATATTAAATACATCTTCAGAAGGTCCTTCTGAAGATGTATTTAATATACAAAAGTACTTAAGGAAATTCCTGTTTCATTCTTCCTCCGTGGTCTGACATTGTCACATTCTTAATCACGTGTTTATTTTCGTGATATACACACATATATATAAATATATATATATATATATATATATATATATATATATATATATATTTATATATATATATTTATTTTTATAAATATATATATGATATATAGATTCTATATAGATTCTATTCTATTATTCTATTCTATTCTATTCTATAGTTTTATATAGATTCTT
>NC_091165.1:366888-421888 GCF_040958095.1 Procambarus clarkii | reverse complement strand
CCTCGACCAGGCCTCCACCCCCAAGAAGCAGCCCGTGACAGCTGAATAACACCCAGGTACCTATTTTACTCCTAGGTAACAGGGGCATAGGGTGAAAGAAACTCTGCCCAATGTTTCTCGCCGGCGCCTGGGATCGAACCCAGGACCACAGGATCACAAGTCCAGCGTGCTGTCCGCTCGGCCGACCGGCTCCCCCTCTGCATCACTCTCTTAAGCTTCGGCATCGCTCTCTTCATCCTCTGCATCACTCCCTTGAGCCTTTGCATCATTCTCTTGAGCCTCTGCATCCCTCTCTTGAGCCTCTGCATCACTCTCTTGAGCCTCTGCATCACTCTCTTGAGCCTCTGCATCCCTCTCTCTAGCCTCTGCAACACTCTCTTGAGCCTCTGCATCACCCTGTTAAGCCTCTGCATCCCTCTTTTGAGCCTCTGCATCACTTTCTAAAGCCTCTGCATCACTCTCTTAAGCCTTTGCATCACTCTCGTAAGCCTCTGAATCACTCTCTTGAGCCTCTGCATCCATCTCCTGAGCCTCTGCATCACTCCCAAGAGCCTCTGCATCCCTCTCTTGTGCCTCTATATCCCTCACTTGAGCCTCTGCATCCCTCTCTTGAGCCTCTGCATCACTCTCTTGAACTCCTGCATCCCTCTCATGAGCCTCTGCAACCCTCACTTGAGCCTTTGCATCACTCTCTTAAGCCTCTGCATCCCTCTCTTGAGCCTCTGCGTCACTCTCAAGATCCTCTGCATCCCTCTCTTGTGCCTCTGCTTCCCTCACTTGAGCCTCTGCATCCCTCTCTTGAGCCACTGCATCCCTCTCTTGAGCCTCTGCATCCCTCTTTTGAGCCTCTGCATCCCTCTCTTAAGCCTCTGCATCACTCTCTTAAGCCTCGCCATAATTCTCGTAAGACTCCGAATCACTCTGTTGAGCCTCTGCATCCCTCTCTTAAGCCTCTGCATCATTCTCTTCAGCATCTGCATTTCTCTCTTAAGCCTCTGCATCACTCTCTTGATCCTCTGCATCCCTCTCTTAAGCCTCTGCATCACTCTCTCGAGCCCCTGAGTCATTCTCTTGAGCCTCTGCATCCCTCTCTTAAGCCTCTACATCATTCTCATGTGCCTCTGCATCCCTCACCTGAGCCTCTGCATCCCTCTCTTGAGCCATTGCATCCCTCTCTTAAGCCTCTGCATCCCCCTCTTGAGCCTCTGCATCCCTCTCTTAAGCCTCTGCATCACTCTCTTGAGCCTCTGCATCCCTCTCTTGAGCCTCTGCATCACTCTCTTCAGCCTCTGCATCCCTCTAAAAAGCCTCTGCATCACTCTCTTGAGCCTATTCATCCCTCTGTTGAGCCTCTGCATCCCTCTCCTAAGCCTCTGCATCACTCTCATCAGCCTCTGCATCACTCTCATCAGCCTCTGCATCACTCTCTTGAGACTCTGCATCACTTTCTTGAGCCTCTGCATCCCTCTCTGAAGCCTCTGCAACACTCTCTTCAGCCTCTGCATCACACTCTTAAGCCTCTGCTTCCCTCTCATGATCCTCTGCATCACTCTCTTCAGCCTCTGCATCACTCTCTTGAGACTCTGCATCACTCTCTTGAGCCTCTGCATCCCTCTCTGAAGCCTTTGCAACACTCTCTTCAGCCTCTGCATCACTCTCTTAAGCCTCTGCTTCCCTCTCATGATCCTCTGCATCACTCTCTTCAGCCTCTGCATCACTCGCTTGATCCTTTGCATCACTCTCTTCAGCCTCTACATCACTCGCTTCAGCCTCTGCATCACTCTCTTAATCCTCTGCATCCCTCTCTTGATCCTATGCATCACTCTCTTGAGCCTCTGCATCCCTCTCTTAAGCCTCTACATCATTCCCTTGAGCCTCTGCATCACTCTCTTGAGCCCCTGCATCACTCTCTTAAGCCACTGCATGTCTCTCTTCAGCCTCTGCATCATTCTCTGGAGCCTCTGCATCCCTCTATGGAGCCTCAGCGTCACTTTACGTAAATGTATTCGTTTTTACCAATATTTCGATACTACTTCATGTTTTCTCACAATATGTGATTTGGCTTTCAAATCTCAGAATTTCGCAAATTTTGCATTTTTAAGCAAGTTTCCTTGCGTTTTGTTTCGTACTAAAAATCATTGAATTTAGCAATATTTTGACGTTTATCATCCACTTATCCCTTAAGTGATTTAAACAAAATACCATCGAATTAGGCAATATTTTGCCGTTTTTCCACGTTTTTGTGAATTTTCAGTTTATTGTTAATAAATCATTAAATATACGATAAAAATGATGCAAACACATAATTGATTAGAAAAAAACCTCAAATACATCATTTTCAATCAACTATTTATTTCTCGATAAAATACTCAGTAAGATATTGAAAAAGGGAGAAGTTCTGTTTTTATTTCATATATCGACGTTGCAGCCGGATTCACCCGGTTTTACGTGTACATCTTCCATCGGTAATAAAAACGGAAAATCAGGAACATTTTAGACAATTCTAATGAAAACACACTGATTTTTATCAATTGTATTGGAAACAACATTTTTATATGTCTTTTCTAAGATCTAAATAATACGAAACCTCGCTTTATGATTTGAAGTTAAAATCCTCAAATATGGTAATAGAACTATTTTGTTCACGTTTTTCACGTAGTGTGACTTCACGTGAATATATTCGTTATACCAATATTTCGATACTATTTCATGTAGTATCACGATATGTGATTTTGCCTTTAAATCTCAGAATTTTGCATAATATTGCATTTTAAGTAAGTTTTCTTGCATTTTGTTTCGTACTAAAAATCATCGAATATAGCAATATTTTGACGTTTATCATCCCCTATTCCTTTATTTGATTTAACAAAATATCATCGAATTAGGCAATATTTTGCCGTTGTTCCACGTTATTGTGAATTTTCAGTTTATTGGTATTAATTCATTATATATACGATAAAAATGATGCAAACTGCAAAACTGCAAGACTGCAAAACTTTGCATCACACGATGATGATGATGCAAAATTGATTAGAAATTAACATTAAATACTTCATTATCAATCAACTATTTGTTTCTCGTTAAAAACTGAGTAAGATATTGAAAAAGCGAGAAGTTATGTTTTTATTGCATATATCGACGTTTCAGCCGGATTAGAGCGGTTTTACGTGTACATCATCCATCGGTATAATAAACAGAAAATCAAGAACATTTTAGTTAATTCTCATGAAAACACATTGATTTTTATCATTTGTATTGGAAACAACATTTTTATGTCTTCTCTAGGATCTAAAAAATACGAAACCTCGCTCTATGATTTGACGTTAAAATCCTCAAATTTGGTAATATAGCGACTTTTTTCACGTTTTTCATGTAGTGTTGCTTTACGTAAATATATTCGTTTTACCAATATTTCGATACTACTTCATGTTTTCTCACGATATGTGATTTGGCCTTCAAATCTCAGAATTTCGCAAATTTTTCATTTTTAAGCAAGTTTTCTTGCGTTTTATTTTGTACTAAAAATCACTGAATTTAGCAATATTTTGACGTTCATCATACTCTTTTCCTGTATGTGATTTAAACAAAATACCATCGAATTAGGCAATATTTTGCCGTTTTCCACGTTTTTGTGAATTTTCAGTTTATTGTTAAAAATTCATTAAATATACGATAAAAATGATGCAAACATATAATGGATTAGAAAAAACCTTAAATACGTTATTTTCAATCAACTGTTTGTTTCTCGTTAAAATACTGAGTAAGATATTGAAAATGCGAGAAGTTCTTTTTTTATTGCATTTATCGACGTTTCAGCCGGATTAGAGCGGTTTTACCTGTACATTTTCCATCAGTAATATAAACGGAAAATCAGGAACATTTTAGTTAATTCTAATGAAAAGACATTGATTTTCATCATTTGTATCGGAAACAACATTTTTATATGTCTTTTCTAGGATCTAAATAATACGAAACATCGCTTTATGATTTGAAGTTAAAATCCTCAAATAAAGTAATAGAGCGATTTTGTTCACGTTTTTTATGTAGTGTGACATCACGTGCATATATTCGTTTTTACTAATATTTCGATACGATTTCATGTAGTATCACGATATGTGATTTGGCCTTTATATATCAGAATTTCGCATAATATTGCATTTTAAGCAAGTTTTCTTGCATTTTGTTTCGTACTAAAAATCATCGAATATAGCAATATTTTGACGTTTATCATCCCCTTTTCCTTTATGTGATATAAACAAAATATTATCGAATTAGGCAAAATTTTGCTGTTTTCCACGTTTTTGTGAATTTTCAATTTATTGATATTAATTCATTATATATACGATAAAAATGATGCAAACACATAATTGATTAGAAATTAATAATAAATACTTCATTTTCAATCAACTATTTGTTTCTCGTTAAAATACTGAGTAAGATATTGAAAAAGCGAGAAGTTATGTTTTTATTGCATATATCGACGTTTCAGCCGGATTAGAGCAGTTTTACGTGGACATCTTCCATCAGTAATATAAACGGAAAATCAGGAACATTTTAGTTAATTCCAAAAAAAAAAAAAACATTGATTTTTATCATTTGTATTGGAAACAACATTTTTATTTGTCTTTTCTAGTATCTAAATAATATGAAACCTCGCTTTATGATTTGAAGTTAAAATCCTCAAATAAGGTAATGGAGCGATTTTGTTCACGTTTTTTATGTAGTGTAACATCACGTGAATATATTCGTTTTTACCAATATTTCGATACTATTTCATGTAGTATCACGATATGTGACTTGGCCTTTAAATATCAGAATTTCGAATAATATTGCATTTTAAGCAAGTTTTCTTACGTTTTGTTTTGTACTAAAAATCATTGAATTTAGCAATATTTTGACGTTTATCATCCTCTTTTCCTTTATGTGATTTAAACAAAATATCATCGAATTAGGTAATATTTTTCCGTTTTTCCACGTTTTTGTGAATTTTCAGTTTAATGTTATTAAATCATTATATATACGATAAAAATGATGCAAACACATAATTGATTAGAAATTAATAATAAATACTTCATTTTCAATCAACTATTTGTTTCTCGTTAAAAAACTGAGTAAGATGTTGAAAAAGCGAGAAGTTATGATTTTATTGAATATATCGACGTTTCAGCCGGATTAGAGCGGTTTTACGCGTACATCTTCCTTCGGTAATATAAACGGAAAATCAGGAACATTTTAGTTAATTCTAATGAAAACACATTGATTTTTATCATTTGTATTGGAAACAACATTTTTATGTCTTTTCTAGGATCTAAAAAATACGAAACCTCGATTTTTTATTTGAAGTAAAAATCCTCAAATTTGGTAATATAGCGACTTTTTTCACGTTTTTCATGTAGAGTCTCTTTACGTAAATATATTCATTTTTACCAATATTTCGATACTACTTCATGTTTTCTCACGATATGTGATTTGGCCTTCAAATCTCAGAATTTCGCAAATTTTTCATTTTTAAGCAAGTTTTCTTGCATTTTGTTTTGTACTAAAAATCATCGAATTTAGCAATATTTTGACGTTTATCATCCCCCCTTTTCCTTTAGATGATTTTAACAAAATATCATCGAATCAGGCAATATTTTGCCGTTTTTCCACGTTTTTGGGAATTTTCAGTTTATTGATATTAATTCATTATATATACGATAAAAATGATGCAAACACATAAATGATTAGAAAATAACCTTAAATACTTCATTTTCAATCAAATATATGATTCTCGGTAAAATACTGAGTAAGATATTGAAAAGGGGAGAAGTTCTGTTTTTATTGCGTATATCAACGTTTCAGTCGGATTAGAGCAGTTTTACATGTACATCTTCCATCGGTAATATAAACGGTAAATCTGGAATATTTTAGAGTATTTTAATGAAAACACATTGATTTTTATCATTTGTATTGGAAACAACATCTTTATATGTCTTTTCTAGGATCAAAATAGACCAAAACCTCGCTTTATGATTTGAATTTAAAATCCTTAAATTTGGTAATATAGCGATTTTTTTCACGTTTTTCATGTAGTGTGACATTACGTAAATATATTCGTTTTTACCAATATTTCGATACTACTTCATGTTTTCTCACGATATGTGATTTGGCCTTCAAATCTCAGAATTTCGACAATGTTGCATTTTTAAGCAAGTTTTCTTGCGTTTTATTTTGTACTAAAAATCATTGAATTTAGCAACATGTGTACGTTTATCATGCAGAGGATCAAGAGAGGGATGCAGAGGTTTAAGAGAGTGAAGCAGAGGCTTAGGAGAAGGATGCAGAGGCTCAGGAGAGTGATGCAGAGGCTTGAGAGAGAGGGATGCAGGGGCTCAGGAGACTGATGCAGAGGCTCAAGAGATTGATTCAGAGGCTTAAGAGAGTGATGCAGAGGCTTAGGAGAGTGATGCAGAGGCTTACGAGAGGGATGCAGAGGCTCAAGAGAGGGATGTAGAGGCCCAAGAGAGGGATGCAAAGGCTCAAGAGAGGGATGCAGAGGCTCAAGTGAGGGATGCAGATGCACATGAGAGGGATGCAGAGGCTCTTGAGAGTAATGCAGAGGCTCAAGAGAGGGATGCAGAGGCTTAAGAGAGTGATGCAAAGGCTCACGAGAGGGATGCAGAGGCTCATGAGAGGGATGCAGGAGTTCAAGAGAGGGATTTAGAGGCTCAAGAGAGTGATTCAGAGGCTTACGAGAGTGATGCAGAGGCTTAAGAGAGTGATGCAGAGGCTTAAGAGAGGGATGCAGGGGCTCAAGAGAGGGATGCAGAGGCTCAAGTACGGGATGCAGAGGCACAAGAGAGGGATTCAGAGGCTCTTGAGAGTGACGCAGAGGCACAAGAGAGGGATGCAGAGGCTTAAAAAAGTGATGCAAATTTCAGGAGAGTGATGAAGAGGCTCATGAGAGGGATGCAGGAGTTCAAGAGAGTGATGCAGAGGCTCAAGAAAGGGATGCAGAGGCTTACGAAAGTGATGCAGAGGCTCAAAAAAGGAATGCAAAGGCTTAAGAGAGTGATGCAGAGGCTGAAGAGAGTGTTGCAGAGGCTTAAGAGAGGGATGCAGAGGCTCAAGAGAGTGATACAAAGGCTCAAGAGAGTGATGCAGAGGCTTAAGAGAGGGATGCAGAGGCTCAAGAGAGGGATGTAGAGGCTCAAGAGAGTGATGCAGAGGCTCAAGAGAGTGATGCAGAGGCTGAAGAGAGAGATGCAGAGGCTTAAGAGAGTGATGCAGAGGTTCAAGAGAGTGATGCAGAGGCACTAGAGAATGATGTAGAGGATTAAGAGAGGGATGCAGAGGCTCAACAGAGTGATTCAGAGGCTTACGAGAGTGATGCAGAGGCTTAAGAGAGTGATGCAGAGGCTTAAGAGAGGGATGCAGAGGCTCAAGAGAGGGATGCAGAGGCTCAAGAGAGGGATGCAGGGGCTCTAGAGAGGGATGCAGAGGCTTAAGAGAGTGATGCAAAGGCTCAAGTGAGGGATGTGGAGGCTCATGAGAGGGATGCAGGAGTTCAAGAAAGTGATGCAGAGGCTCAAGAGAGGGATGCAGAGGCTCAAGTGAGGGATGAAAGTGAGGTAATTACCTCAAGTGTGGTAATGTGATTACCTCAAGTGAGGTAATGAAAACACATTGATTTTTATCATTTGTATTGGAAAGAACATCTTTATATGTCCTTTCTAGGATCTAAATAATACGAAACCTCGCTCTATGATTTGAAGTTAAAATCCTCAAATTTGGTAATATAGCGGGTTTTTTCACGTTTTTCATGTAGTGTGATTGTATGTACATATATATTCGTTTTACCAATATTTCGATAATTCTTCATGTTTTCTCACGATATGTGATTTGCCCTTAAGTCTGAGAATTTCGCATAATATTGCATATTTAAGCAAGTTTTCTTGCTTTTGGTTTTGTACTAAAAATCATCGAATTTAGCAATACTTTGACGTTTATCATCCTCTCTTCCTTTATGTGATTTAAACAAAATACCATCGAATTAGGCCATATTTTGCCGTTTTTCCACGTTTTTGTGAATTTTCAATTTATTGTCAATTTATCTTTAAATATACGATAAACATGATGCAAACACATAATTGATTAGAAAAAAACTTAAATACTTCATTTTCAGTTAACTGTTTGTTTCTCGATAAAATACTCAGTAAGATATTGAAAAAACGAGAAGTTATGTTTATATTGCATATATCGACGTTTCAGCCGGATAAGAGCGTTTTTACGTGTACATCTTCTATCAGTAATATAAACGGAAAATCAGGAACATTTTAGTTAATTCTAATGAAAACACATTGATTTTTATCAATTGTATTGGAAACAACATCTTTATATGTCTTTTCTAGAATCTAAATAATACGAAACCTCGCTTTATGATTTGAAGTTAAAATCCTCAAATTTGGTAAAAATAGCAATTTTTTTCACGTTTTTCATGTAGTGTGACATTACGTAAATATATTCGTTTATACCAATATTTCGATACTACTTCATGTTTTCTCACGATATGTGATTTGGCCTTCAAATCTCAGAATTTTGCAAATTTTGCATTTTTAAGCAAGTTTTCTTGCGTTTTGTTTCGTACTAAAAATCATTGAATTTAGCAATATTTTGACGTTTATCATCCTCTTTTCTTTATGTGATTTAAACAAAATACCATCGAATTAGGCAATATTTTGCCGTTTTTCCACGTTTTTGTGAATTTACAGTTTATTGTTAATAATTCATTAAATATACGATAAAAACTATGCAAACACATAATTGATTAGAAATTAACATTAAATACTTCATTTTCAATCAAATATTTGTTTCTCGTTAAAATACTGAGTAAGATATTAAAAAGGGGAGAAGTTCTGTTTTTATTGCATATATCGACGTTTCAGCCGGATTAGAGCGGTTTTAAGTGTACATCTTCCATCGGTAATATAAACGGAAAATCAGGAACATTTTTGAGTATTTTAATGAAAACACATTGATTTTTATCATTTGTATTGGAAACAACATCTTTATATGTCTTTTCTAGGATCTAAATAATACGAAACCTCGCTTAATGATTTGAAGTTAAAATCCTCAAATTTGGTAATATAGCGATTTTTCTTACGTTTTTCATGTAGTGTGATTGTACGTAAATATATTCGTTTTTACCAATATTTCGATAATTCTTCATGTTTTCTCACGATATGTGATTTGCCCTTAAGTCTGAGAATTTCGCATAATATTGCATATTTAAGCAAGTTTTCTTGCTTTTTGTTTTATACTAAAAATCATCGAATTTAGCAATACTTTGACGTTTATCATCCTCTCTTTCTTTATGTGATTTAAACAAAATACCATCGAATTAGGCCATATTTTGCCGTTTTTCCACGTTTTTGTGAATTTTCAGTTTATTGTTAATAATTCTTTAAATATACGATTAAAATGATGCAAACACATAATTGATTAGAAAAAAACTTAAATACTTCATTTTCAATTAACTGTTTGTTTCTCGATAAAATACTCAGTAAGATATTGAAAAAGCGAGAAGTTATGTTAGGCACAAGAGAATGATGTAGGGGCTTAAGAGAGGGATGCAGAGGCTCAAAAGAATGATGCAGGGGATCAGGAAAATGATGCAGAGGCTTAAGAGAGGGATGCAGAGGGTCAAGAGACTGATGCAGAGGCTTAAGAGAGGAATGCAGAGGCTGAAGAGAATGGTGCAGAGGCTTAAGAGAGGAGATGCAGAGGCTGAAGAGAATGTTGCAGAGGCTCAACAGAGTGATTCAGAGGCTTACGATAGTGATGCAGAGGCTTAAGAAAGTGATGCAGAGGCTCAAGAGAGGGATGCAGGGGCTAACGAGAGGGATGCAGAGGCTCTTGAGAGTGACGCAGAGGCTCAAGAGAGGGATCTCTTAAGGTTATTTTAAGATGATTTCGGGGCTTTAGTGTCCCCGCGGCCCGGTCCTCGACCAGGCCTCCACCCCCAGGAAGCAGCCCGTGACAGCTGACTAACACCCAGGTACCTATTTTACTGCTAGGTAACAGGGCCATAGGGTGAAAGAAACTCTGCCCATTGTTTCTCGCCGTGCCTGGGATCGAACCCAGGACCACAGGATCACAAGTCCAGTGTGCTATCCGCTCGGCCGACCGGCTCCCCTAATGCAGAGGCTTAAGAGAGTGATGCAAAGGCTCAAGTGAGGGATGCAGAGGCTCATGAGAGGGATGCAGGACTTCAAGAGAGTGATGCAGAGGCTCAAGAGAGGGATGCAGAGGCTCAAGTGAGGGATGAAAGTGAGGTAATTACCTCAAGTGAGGTAATGTGATTACCTCAAGTGAGGTAATGAAAACACATTGATTTTTATCATTTGTATTGGAAACAACATCTTTATATGTCTTTTCTAGTATCTAAATAATACGAAACCTCGCTTTGTGATTTGAAGTTAAAATCCTTAAATTTGGTAATACAGCGATTTTTTTCACGTTTTTCATGTAGTGTGATATTACGTAAATATATTCGTTTTTACCAATATTTCGATACTACTTCATGTTTTCTCACGATATGTGATTTGGCCTTCAAATCTCAGAATTTCGCATAATATTGCATTTTAAGCAAGTTTTCTTGCGTTTTGTTTTGTACTAAAAATCATTGAATTTAGCAATATTTTGACGTTTATCACCCTCTTTTCCTTTATGTGATTTAAACAAAATACCATCGAATTAGGCAATATTTTGCCATTATTCCACGTTTATGTGAATTTTTGGTTTATTGTTAATAATTCATTAAATATACGATAAAAATGATGCAAACACATAATTGATTAGAAAAAAAATTAAATACTTCATTTTCAATCAGCTATTTGTTTCTCGATAAAATACTCAGTAAGATATTGAAAAGGTAAGAAGTTCTGTTTTTATTGCATATATCGACGTTTCAGCCGGATTCAAGCGGTTTTACTTGTATATCTTCCAACGGTAATGTAAACGAAAAATCAGGAACATTTTAGTCAATTTTAATGAAAACACATTGATTTTTATCAATTGTACTGGAAACAACATTTTTATATGTCTTTTCTAGGATCTAAATAATACGAAACCTCGCTTTATGATCTGAAGTTAAAATCCTCAAATATGGTAATAGAGCGATTTTGTTCACGTTTTTTATGTACTGTGACTTCACGTGAATATATTCGTTTTTACTAATATTTCAAAACTATTTCATGTAGTATCACGATATGTGATTTGACCTTTAAATCTCAGAATTTCGCATAATATTGCAGTTTAAGTAAGTTTTCTTGCATTTTGTTTCGTACTAAAAATCATCGAATATAGCAATATTTTGACGTTTATCATCCCCATTTCCTTTATGTGATTTTAACAAAATATCATCGAATTAGGCAATATTTTGCCGTTTTTCCACGTTTTTGTGAATTTTCAGTTTATTGTTATTAATTTATATATTAATATATATACGATAAAAATGATGCAAACTGCAAAACTGCAAACTGCAAAACTGCAAAACTTTTTATCACACGATGATGATGATGCAAAATTGATTAGGAATTAACATTAAACACTTCATTTTCAATCAACTATTTGTTTCTCAGTAAAATACTGAGTAAGATGATGAAAAGGGGAGAAGTTCTGTTTTTATTGCATATATCGACGTTTCAGCCGGATTAGAGCGGTTTTACGTGTACATCTTCGATCGGTAATATAAACGGAAAATCAGGAACATTTTAGTCAATTCTAATGAAAAACACATTGATTTTTATCATTTGTATTGGAAACAACATCTTTATATGTAGTGACGGTAAAGCGTTGGTGTTCGGCTGTTTCAAAAGCTGGGGGCAGGGCCTCGTCACATCACAAAAAAAAGAGAAAAGTTTGTCCTTTCGTCTGTGGTAAGGTAATGGGAAGACACACAAAACACAAGTATATAAACAATGAAATTTTAATTACTCTAGAAAACAAGACATGAATAAAGGCAATCTCATAAAATTCAACACTGGTCAACAAACAAAATAACATGAGAAATAACTGGCAATGAAAAGTTAATCTAAGACCAGAATGCAAAAATAGTGACAGCAATATAAATTAATATGTGCGGTGCTGGAATACTGGCTTCAAGCTGCCACCTCCCTTAGTACACGAAAACCAAGGCTTAGTCTACTAGCGAGAGATGTCAACTCCAAGGAGCACAAAGATAATCCGATGAGTACGGCGTGCTGCTGCCCAGACGTCGACTCACGGTGGTGGTGAGTACATCAGGTACCATTACATTATACTGCACTCACCAGTACGGTGGTGGTGAGTGCAGGTGCGGCGAGACACCAGCCAATCAGCAACAGGCAGGCGGAGGATGAGCAGATTGCTGGTTACGGCGGCTGTGGCTGGTGTCGGGGTGTGCATGGTACGATTTGCTTCCTGGGCAAAACGTTTGGCGATACTGGTGGATGTATCTTCTATATAGTATCTTGTACTTAACGACGTAATGATGTAGGGAAGAGCAGGCTCAATCTCTCTTGAAAGAGATTATCGTCACAATGTCTTTTCTAGAATCTAAATATTAGGAAACCTCGCTTTATGATTTAAAGTATGATATCCTCAAATTTGGAATAAAAAGCGATTTTTTTACGTTTTTCATGTAGTGTGACATTACGTAAATATATTCGTTTTTACCAATATTTCGATACTACTTCATGTTTTCTCACGATATGTGATTTGGCCTTCATATCTCAGAATTTCGCAAATTTTAAATTTTTAGGCAAGTTTTCTTTCATTTTGTTTTGTACTAAAAATCACCGAATTTAGCAATATTTTGACGTTTGTCATCCCCTTTTCCGTTATGTGATTTAAACAAAATATCATAGAATTAGGCAATATTTTGCCGTTTTCCACGTTTTTGTGAATTTTCAGTTTAATTGTATTAATTCATTATATATACGATAAAAATGATGCAAGCACATAATTGAATAGAAAATAACCTTAAATACTTCATTTTCAATCAACTAATTGTTTCTCATTAAAATACTGAGTAAGATGATGAAAAGGGGAGAAGTTCTGTTTTTATTGCATATATCGACGTTTCAGCCGGATTAGAGCGGTTATACGTGTACATCTTCCATCGGTAATATAAACGAAAAATCAGAAACATTATAGTTAATTCTAATAAAAACACAATGATTTTTATCATTTGTATTGGAAACAACATCTTTATATGTCTTTTCTTGGATCTAAATAATACGAAACCTCGCTTTATGATTTGAAGTTAAAATCCTCAAATTTGGTAATATAGCGATTTTTTTTACGTTTTTCATGTAGTGTGACTGCACGTAAATATATTCATATTTACCAATATTTCGATAATTCTTCATGTTTTCTCACGATATGTGATTTGGCTTTAAATCTGAGAATTTCGCATAATATTGCATTTTAAAGCAAGTTTTCTTACGTTTTGTTTTGTACTAAAAATCATTGAATTTATCAATATTTTGACGTTTTCATTCTCCTTTCCTTTTTGTGACTTAAACAAAATATTATCGAATTATGCAATATTTTGCCGTTTTTCCACGTTTTGTGAATTTTCAGTTTATTGTTCTGCATTTTCAGTTTATTGCTCTGCATCCCTGAAGAGAGGGATGCAGAGCAATAAAAAATCATGAGAGTGATGCAGAAGCTGAAGAGAGAGATGCAGAGGCTAAAGAGAGTGATGCAGAGGCTCAAGAGAGTGATGCAGGGGTTCAAGAGAATGATGTAGAGGCTTAAGAGAATGATGCAGAGGCTCAAGAGAGTGATGCAGAGGATCAAGAGAGGGATGCAGAGGTTTAAGAGAGTGAGGCAGAGGCTAAGGAGAGGGATGCAGAGGCACAAGAGAGTGATGCAGAGGCTTGTGAGAGGGATGCAGGGGCTCAAGAGAGTGATGCAGAGGCTCAAGAGAGTGATTCGGAGGCTAAAGAGAGTGATGCAGAGGCTTAGGAGAGTGATGCAGAGGCTTAAGAGAGGGATGCAGAGGCTCAAGAGAGGGATGTAGAGGCCCAAGAGAGGGATGCCGAGGCTCACGGGAGGAATACAGAGGCTCAAGTGAGGGATGCAGAAGCACAAGAGAGGGATGCAGAGGCTCTTGAGAGTAATGCAGAGGTTCAAGAGAGGGATGCAGAGGCTTAAGAGAGGGATGCAAAGGCTCAAGAGAGGGATGCAGAGGCTCCTGAGAGGGATGCAGGAGTTCAAGAGAGGGATGCAGACGCTCAAGAGAGTGATTCAGAGGCTTACGAGAGTGATGCAGAGGCTTACGAGAGTGATGTAGAGGCTCAAAAGAGGGATGCAGTGGCTCAAGAGAGGGATGCAGAGGCTTAAGTGAGGGATGCAGAGGCACAAGAGAGGGATTCAGAGGCTCTTGAGAGTAACGCAGAGGCACAAGAGAGGTATGCAGAGGCTTAAGAGAGTGATGCAAGGCTCAGGAGAGGGATGCAGAGGCTCATGAGAGGGTTGCAGGAGTTCAAGAGAGTGATGCAGAGGCTCAAGAAAGGGATGCAGAGGCTTAAGAAAGTGATGCGGAGGAACAAAAAAGGAATGCAGAGGCCTAAGAGAGTGATGCAGAGGCTGAAAAGAGTGTTACAGAGGCTTAAGAGAGGGATGCATAGGCTAAAGAGAGTGATACAAAGGCTCAAGAGAGTGATGCAGAGGTTTAAGAGAGGGATGCAGAGGCTCAAGAAATTGATGTAGAGGCTCAAGAGAGTGATGCAGAGGCTCAAGAGAGTGATGCAGAGGCTAAAGAGAGAGATGCAGAGGCTTAAGAGAGTGATGCAGAGGTTCAAGAGAGTGATGCAGAGGCTTAAGAGAGGAATGCCGAGGCTGAAGAGAATGATGCAGAGGCTGAAGAGAGGGATGCAGAGGGTTAAGAGAGTGATGGAGAGGCTCAAGAGAGTGATGCAGAGGCTCAACAGATTGATTCAGAGGCTTACGAGAGTGATGCAGAGGCTTATGAGAGTGATGCAGAGGCTTAAGAGAGGGATGCAGAGGCTCAAGAGTGGGATGCAGAGGCTCGAGAGAGGGATGCAGGGGCTCTAGAGAGGGATGCAGAGGCTTAAGAGAGTGATGCAAAGGCTCAAGTGAGGGATGTAGAGGCTCATGAGAGGGATGCAGGAGTTCAAGAGAGTGATGCAGAGGCTCAAGAGTGGGATGCAGACGCTCAAGTGAGGGATGAAAGTGAGGTAATTACCTCAAGTGAGGTAATGTGATTACCTCAAATGAGGTAATGAAAAAAATTGATTGTTATCATTTGTATTGGAAACAACATCTTTATATGTCTTTTCTAGGATCTAAATAATACGAAACCTTGCTTTATGATTTGAAGTTAAAACCCTCAAATTTGGTAATATAGCGTTTTTTTTCACGTTTTTCATGTAGTGTGATTGTACGTAAATGTATTCGTTTTTACCAATATTTCGATAATTCTTCATGTTTTCTCACGATATGTGATTTGCCCTTAAGTCTGAGAATTTCGCATAATATTGCATATTTAAGCAAGTTTTCTTGCTTCTTGTTTTGTTCTAAAAATCAGCGAATTTAGCAATACTTTGACGTTTATCATCCTCTCTTCCTTTATGTGATTTAAACAAAATACCATCGAATTAGGCAATATTTTGCCGTTTTTCCACGTTTTTGTGAATTTTCAGTTTATTGTTAATAATTCATTAAATATACGATAAAAAACTATGCAAACACATAATTGATTAGAAATTAACATTAAATACTTCATTTTCAATCAACTATTTGTTTCTCGTTAAAAAACTGAGTAAGATCTTAAAAAGGGCAGAAGTTCTGTTTTTATTGCATATATCGACGTTTCAGCCGGATTAGAGCGGTTTGACGTGTACATCTTCCATGGGTAATATAAACAGAAAATCAGGAACATTTTAGTTAAATCTAATGAATACACATTGATTTTTATCATTTGTATTGGAAACAACATTTTTATATGTCTTTTCTAGGATCTTAATAATACGAAACCTTGCTTTATGATTTGAAGTTAAAATCCTCAAATATGGTAATAGAGCGATTTTGTTCACGTTTTTTATGTAGTGTGACTTCACTTGAATATATTCGTTTTTACCAATATTTCGATACTATTTCATGTAGCATCACGATATGTGAATTGGCCTTTAAATATCAGAATTTCGCTTAATATTGCATTTTAAGCAAGATTTCTTGCATTTTGTTTCGTACTAAATATCATCGAATATAGCAATACTTTGACGTTTATCATCCCCCTTTTCCTTTATGTGATATAGGGTTTGGGCAAAATGGGAGGGTTTGGGCAAAATGTGATCCATCGCCTCTCTAAGTAATTAGCATATTTTCGGTACAAAAAGTCGTAATTTCAAACTGCGAATACATACAGAGAGCCCGAATTTGGCTCCAAAATATTGCTCAAGGGTCGAATTTGGGATATTTGGGATATTTGGAAAATTGCAGGGGGGTTTGGGCAAAATGTGACCTATCGCTGCTTTCAGTGATTGGCATATTTTTGGTATAAAAATTCGTCATTTCAAACTTTGAATACGTGCAGAGAGCCAGAACTTGGCTCCAAAATATAGCTCAAGGGTCGAATTTGGGATGTTTGGGATATTTTGAAAACTGCAGGGGGGTTTGGGCAAAATGTGACCCATCGCTGCTTTCAGTAATTGGCATATATTCGATATAAAAAGTCGTAATTACAAACTGCGAATACGTGCAGAGAGCCAGAATTTGACTCCAAAATATAGCTTAAGCGTCGAATTTGGGATTTTTGGGATATTTTAAAATTGCAGGGAGGGTTTGGGCAAAATGTGATCCATCGCCGCTTTCAGTAATTGGCATATTTTCGGTATAAAAAGTCGTAATTTCAAACTGCGAATATGTGCAGACAGCCAGAATTTGGCTCCAAAATATAGCTCGAGGGTCGAATTTGGGAAGTCTTTGATATTTTGAAACTGCAGGGGGGTTTTGGCGAAATGTGATCCATCGCCACTTTCAGTAATTGGCATATTTTCGGTATAAAAATTCGTAATTTCAAACTGCGAATACGTGCAGAGAGTCAGAATTTGGCTCAAAAATATGGCTCAAGGGTCGAATTTGGAATGTTGGGGATATTTTGAAAACTGCAGGGAGGGTTTAGGCAAAATGTGGCCCATCGCTGCTTTCAGTAATTGGCATATTTTCAGTATAAAAAGTCGTAATTTCAATTTGCGAATACTTGCAGAGAGCCAGAATTTCACTCCAAAATAATACTTAAGTGTCGAATTTGGGATTTTGGGATATTTTGAAAACTGCAGGGAGGGTTTGGGCAAAATGTGATACATCGCCGCTCCCAGTAATTAGCATATTTTTTGTATATGGATTTTGGATTTACAGTCTCCGTGGTGTAGTGGTAAGACACTCGCCTGGCGTTCCGCTAGCGCTATGTCATGGGTTCGTATCCTGGCCTGGGAGGATTTACTGGGCGCAATTCCTTAACTGTAGCCTCTGTTTAACGCAACAGTAAAATGTGTACTAGGATGAAAAAACGATTCTTCGCGGCAGGAGATCGTATTCCAGGGACCTGCCCAAAACGCAACGCGTACTAGTGGCTGTAATAGAATTTAACAACTCTTGTATATATCTCAAAAAAAAAAAAAAATATAAAAAATCGTAATTTCAAACTGCGAATACGTGCAGAGAGCCAGAATTTGGCTCCAAAATATGACTCAAGTGTCGAATTTGGGATGTTTGGGACGTTTTGAAAACTGCAGGGAGGGTTTGGGCAAAATGTGATCCATCGCCGCTCTCAGTAATTAGCATTTTTTTTGGTATAAAGAGTCGTAATTTCAAACTGCGAATACGTGCAGAGAGCCAGAATTTGGCTCAAAAATATAGCTCAAGCGTCGAATTTGGGATGTTTGGGATATTTTGAAAACTGCAGGGAGGGTTTGGCCAGAATGTGATCCATCGCCGCATTCAGTAATTGGCATGTTTTCGGTATAAAAAGGCGTAATTTCAAACT
Organism: Procambarus clarkii; assembly: GCF_040958095.1. Classification (NCBI taxonomy): domain Eukaryota; kingdom Metazoa; phylum Arthropoda; class Malacostraca; order Decapoda; family Cambaridae; genus Procambarus; species Procambarus clarkii. The sequence continues at coordinate 403,851 of NC_091165.1, read as the reverse complement.
GCGAATACGTGCAGATAGCCAGAATTCGGGTCCAAAATATGGCTCAAGAATCGAATTTAGGATGTTTGGGATATTTTGAAAACTGCAGGGGGATTTGGGCAAAATATGACCCATCGCTGCTTTCAGTAATTGGCATATTTTCAGTATAAAAAGTCGTAATTTCAAACTGCGAATACGTGCAGAGAGCCAGAATTTGGCTCCAAAATTAGGCTCAAGGGTTGAATTTGGGATGTTTGGGATATTTTAAAAACTGCAGGGAGGGTTTGGGCAAAATGTGATCCAACGTCGCTCTCAGTAATTGGCATATTTTCGGTATAAAAGTCGTAATTTCAAACTGCGAATACGTGCAGAGTGCCAGAATTTGGCTCCAAAATATGACTCAAGCGTCGAATTTGGGATGTTTGGGATATTTTAAAAACTGCAGGGAGTGTTTGGGCAAAATTTGATCCATCACCGCTTTCAGTAATTGGCATATTTTCGGTATAAAAAGTCGTAATTTCAAACTGCGAATACGTGCAGAGAGCCAGAATTTGGCTCCAAAATATGGCTCAAGTGTCGAATTTATTATGTTAGGGATATTTTGAAAACTGCAGGGAGTGTTTGGGCAAAATGTGATCCATCGCCGCTCTCAGTAATTGCCATTTTTTCGGTATAAAAAGTAGTAATTTCAAACTGCGAATACGTGCAGACAGCCAGAATTTGGTTCCAAAATTCAGTCTCTGCATCATTCTCTTCAGCCTCTGCATCACTCTCTTCAGCCTCTGCATCCCTCTCTTAAGCCTCTGCATCATTCTCTTCAGCCTCTGCATTCCTTTATTAAGCCTCTGCATCACTCTCTAGAGCCTCTGCATCCTTCTCTTAAGCCTCTGCATCACTCTCTTGAGCCTCTGCATCCCACTCGTGAACTCCTGCATCCCTCTCATGAGCCTCTGCGTCCCTCTCTTGAGCCTTTGCAACACTCTCTTAAGCCTCTGCATTCCTCTCTTGAGCCTCTGCATCACTCTCAAGAGCCTCTGCATCCCTCATTTGAGCCTCTGCATCCCTCTCTTGAGCCCCTGCCTCCCTCTCTTGAGCCTCTGCATCCCTCTCATGAGCCTCTGCATCCCCTCTTTTAAGATTCTGCACCACTCTCTTAAGCCTCTGCATCACTCTATTGAGCTTCTGTATCACTCACTTAAGCCTCTACATCCCTCTCTTCAGGCCCTGCATCACTTTCGTAAGCCTCTGCATCCCTCTCCTGAGCCTCTGAACCCCTCTCTTGAGCCTCTGCATCACTCTCTTGAGCCTCTGCATCACTCGCTTGAGCCTCTGCATCACTCTCTTCATCCTCTGCATAACTCTCTTGAGCATCTGCATCACTCTCTTCAGCCTCTGCATCACTCTCCTAAGCCTCTGAATCCCTCTCTTGAGCCTCTGAATCCGTCTCTTGAGCCTCTGCGTCTCTCTCTCGAGCCTCTGCATCATTCTCTTGATCCTCTGCATCACTCTCATGAGACTTTACATCACTCTCTTCATCCTCTGCATCACTCTCTTGGCCTCTGCATCATTCACTTGAGCCTCTGCAAACCTCTCTTCATCCTCTGCATCACTCTCTTGAGCCTCTGTATTACTCTCTTAAGCCTCTGCATTCCTCTATTCATCCTCTGCATCACTCTCTTGAGCCTCTGCATTACTCTCTTAAGCCTCTGCATCACTCTCTTCATCTTCTACATCATTCTCTTGAGCCTCTGCATTACTCTCTTAAACCTCTGCATCCCTCTCTTCATCCTCTGCATCACTCTCTTGAGCCTCTGCATTACTCTCTTAAGCATCTGCATCACTCTCTTGAGCCTCTGCATCCCTCTCTTGAGCCTCTGAATCCCTCCCTTGAGCCTCTGCATCTTTCTCTTGAGCTTCGGCATCACTCTCTTGAGCCTCTGCATCACTCTCTTCAGCCTCTGCATCCCTCTCTTCATCCTTTGCATCACTCTCTTGTGCCTCTGCATCACTCTCTTTAGCCTCTGCATCACTCTCTTGAGCCTCTGCATCACTCGCTTGAGCCTCTGCATCACTCTCTTCATCCTCTGCATAACTCTCTTGAGCATCTGCATCACTCTCTTCAGCCTCTGCATCACTCTCCCAAGCCTCTGAATCCCTCTCTTGAGCCTCTGAATCCGTCTCTTGAGCCTCTGCGTCTCTCTCTCGAGCCTCTGCATCATTCTCTTGATCCTCTGCATCACTCTCATGAGACTTTACATCACTCTCTTCATCCTCTGCATCACTCTCTTGGCCTCTGCATCATTCACTTGAGCCTCTGCAACCCTCTCTTCATCCTCTGCATCACTCTCTTGAGCCTCTGTATTACTCTCTTAAGCCTCTGCATTCCTCTATTCATCCTCTGCATCACTCTCTTGAGCCTCTGCATTACTCTCTTAAGCCTCTGCATCACTCTCTTCATCTTCTACATCATTCTCTTGAGCCTCTGCATTACTCTCTTAAACCTCTGCATCCCTCTCTTCATCCTCTGCATCACTCTCTTGAGCCTCTGCATTACTCTCTTAAGCATCTGCATCACTCTCTTGAGCCTCTGCATCCCTCTCTTGAGCCTCTGAATCCCTCCCTTGAGCCTCTGCATCTTTCTCTTGAGCTTCGGCATCACTCTCTTGAGCCTCTGCATCACTCTCTTCAGCCTCTGCATCCCTCTCTTCATCCTTTGCATCACTCTCTTGTGCCTCTGCATCACTCTCTTTAGCCTCTGCATCCCTCTCTTGAGCCTCTGCATCACTCTCCTGAGCCTCTGCATCACACCCTTAAGCCTCTGCATACCTATTTTGAGCCTCTGCATCACTTATTGTGGGCTTCTGCATCTCTCACTTCAGCCTCTGCATCACTCTCTTGAGCCTCTGCATCCCTCTCTTGAGCCTCTGCATCACTCTCTTGAGCCTATGCATCACTCTCTTCAGCTTCTGCATCACTCTCTTGAGCCTCTACATCCCTCTCTTGAGCCTATGCATCACTCTCGAAAGCCTCTGCATCACTCTCTTGAGCCTCTGCATAACTCTCTTGAGTCTCTGCATCACTCTCTTCAGCCTTGGCATCCCTCTCTTGAGCCTCTGCAACACTCTCATCAGCCTCTGCATCCCTCTCTTGACCCTCTGAATCCCTCTTTTGAGCCTCGGCATCACTCACTCGAGCCTCTGCATCACTCTCTTGAGCCTCTACATCACTGTCTTGAGCCTCTGAATCCCTCTTTTGAGCCTCTGCATCACTCTCTCGAGCCTCTGCATCACTCTCTTGAGCCTCTGCATCACTCTCTTAAGCCTCTGCATCCATCTCTTGAGCCTCTGAATCCTTCCCTTGAGCCTCTGCATCCCTCACTTGAGCCTCTGCATCATTCTCTTGAGCTTCTGCATCACTCTCTTGAGCCTCTGCATCACTCTCTTCAGCCTCTGCATCCCTCTCTTCATCCTCTGCATCACTCTCTTGAGCCTCTGCATCACTCTCTTTAGCCTCTGCATCCCTCTCTTGAGCCAGCCACTGCATCACTCTCCTGAGCCTCTGCATCACCCTCTTAAGCCTCTGCATCACTCTCTTGAGCCTCTGTATCACTCTCCTGAGCCTCTGCATCCCTCTCTTGAGCCTCTGCATCATTCTCCTAAGCCTCGCCATCCCTCACTTGAGCCTCTGCATCCCTCTCATGAGCCTCTGCATTCCTCACTTGAGCCTCTGCATCACTCTCTTAAGCCTCTGCATCCCTCTCTTCATCTTCTGCATCACTCTCATGAGCCTCTGCATCTCTCTCTTGAGCCTCTGCATCCCTCTCTTAAGCCTCTGCATCACTCACTTAAGCCTCTGCATCACTCTCTTTAGCCTCTGCATCTCTCTCTTGAGCCTCTGCATCATTCTCCTAAGTCTCTGCATCACTCTCTTGAGCCTCTGCATCACTCTCTTAAGCCTCTGCATCCATCTCTTGAGCCTCTGAATCCCTCTCTTGAGCCTCTGCATCACTCTCTTGAGCCTCTGCATCACTCGCTTAAGCCTCTGCATCACTCTCTTAAGCTTCTGCATCACTCTCTTGAGCCTCTACATCCCTCTCTTGAGCCTCTGCATCACTCTCGTAAGCCTCTGCATCACTCTCTTGAGCCTCTGCATCCCTCTCTTGAGCCTCTGCATCACTCTCTTGAGCCTATGCATCACTCTCTTGAGTTTCTGCATCACTCTTTTGAGCCTCTACATCCCTCTCTTGAGCCTATGCATCACTTTCGTAAGCCTCTGCATCACTCTCTTGAGCCTCTGCATAACTCTCTTGAGTCTCTGCATCACTCTGTTCAGCATTGGCATCCCTCTCTTGAGCCTCTGCAACACTCTCATCAGCCTCTGCATCCCTCTCTTGACCCTCTGAATCCCTCTTTTGAGCCTCTGCATCATTCACTCGAGCCTCTGCATTACTCTCTTGAGCCTCTGCATCACTCTCTTAAGCCTCTGCATCCATCTCTTGAGCCTCTGAATCCTTCTCTTAAGTCTCTGCATCACTCTCTTGAGCCTCTGCATCACTCTCTCAAGCCTCTGCATCACTCTCTTAAGCTTCTGCATCACTCTCTTGAGCCTCTACATCCCTCTCTTGAGCCTCTGCATTACTCTCGGAAGCCTCTGAATCACTCTCTTGAGCCTCTGCATCCCTCTCTTGAATTCCTGCATCCCTCTCATGAGCCTCTGTATCCCTCGCTTGAGCCTCTGCATCACTCTCTTGAGCCTCTGCATCACCCTCTTAAGCCTCTTTATCCAAAATTTGAGCCTCTGCATCACATTTTTAAGCCTCTGCCTCCCTCTCTTGAGCCTCTGCATGCCTCTCATGAGCCTCTGCATCTCTCTCTTGAGCCTTTGCATCACTCTCTTAAGCCTCTGCATCACTCTCTTGAGCCTATGCATCCCTCTCTTGAGCCTCTGAATCCCTCTTTTGAGCCTCTGCATCACTCTCTCGAGTCTCTGCATCACTCTCTTGAGCCTATGCATCACTCTCTTAAGCCTCTGCATCCATCTCTTGAGCCTCTGAATCCCTCTCTTGAGCCTCTGCATCACTCTCTTGAGCCTCTGCATCACTCTCTTAAGCCTCTGCATCACTCTCTTAAGCTTCTGCATCACTCTCTTGAACCTCTACATCCCTCCCTTGAGCCTCTGCATCACTCTCGTAAGCCTCTGCATCACTCTCTTGAGTCTCTGCATAACTCTCTTGAGCCTCTGCAACACTCTTCAGTCTCTGCATCACTCTCTTAAGCCTCTGCATCCCTCTCCTGAGCCTCTGAATCCCTCTCTTGAGCCTCTGCATCACTCTCTTGAGCCTCTGCATCACTCGCTTGAGCCTCTGCATCACTCTCTTCATCCTCTGCATAACTCTCTTGAGCATCTGCATCACTCTCTTGAGCCTCTGCATCCCTCTCTTGAGCCTCTGCAACACTCTCTTCAGCCTCTGCGTCACTCTCCTAAGCCTCTGAATCCTTCTCTTGAGCCTCTGAATCAGTCTCTTGAGCCTCTGCGTCTCTCTCTCGAGCATCTGCATCATTCTCTTGATGCTCTGCATCACTCTCTTGAGACTTTACATCACTCTCTTTATCCTCTGCATGACTCTCTTCGCCTCTGCATCATTCTCTTGAGCCTCTGCAACCCTCTCTTCATCCTCTGCATCACTCTCTTGAGCCTCTGTATTACTCTCTTAAGCCTCTGCATTCCTCTATTCATCCTCTGCATCACTCTCTTGAGCCTCTGCATTACTCTCTTAAGCCTCTGCATCACTCTCTTCATCTTCTACATCATTCTCTTGAGCCTCTGCATTACTCTCATAAGCCTCTGCATCCCTCTCTTCATCCTCTGCATCACTCTCTTGAGCCTCTGCATTACTCTCTTAGGCATCTGCATCACTCTCTTGAGCCTCTGCATCCCTCTCGTGAGCCTCTGAATCCCTCTCTTGAGCCTCTGCATCATTCTCTTGAGCTTCGGCATCACTCTCTTGAGCCTCTGCATCACTCTCTTCAGCCTCTGCATCCCTCTCTTCATCCTCTGCATCACTCTCTTGAGCCTCTGCATCACTCTCTTTAGCCTCTGCATCCCTCTCTTGAGCCTCTGCATCACTCTCCTGAGCCTCTGCATCACCCCCTTAAGCCTCTGCATACCTATTTTGAGCCTTTGCATCACTTATTGTGGGCTTCTGCATCTCTCACTTCAGCCTCTGCATCACTCTCTTGAGCCTCTGCATCCCTCTCTTGAGCCTCTGCATCACTCTCTTGAGCCTATGCATCACTCTCTTGAGTTTCTGCATCACTCTCTTGAGCCTCTACATCCCTCTCTGGAGCATATGCATCACTCTCGTAAGCCTCTGCATCACTCTCTTGAGCCTCTGCATAACTCTCTTGAGTCTCTGCATCACTCTGTTCTGCATTGGCATCCCTCTCTTGAGCCTCTGCAACACTCTCATCATCCTCTGCATCCCTCTCTTGACCCTCTGAATCCCTCTTTTGAGCCTCTGCATCACTCACTCGAGCCTCTGCATTACTCTCTTGAGCCTCTGCATCACTCTCTTAAGCCTCTGCATCCATATCTTGAGCCTCTGAATCCTTCTCTGGAGTCTCTGCATCACTCAATTGAGCCTCTGCATCACTCTCTTAAGCCTCTGCATCACTCTCTTAAGCTTCTGCATCACTCTCTTGAGCCTCTTCATCCCTCTCTTGAGCCTCTGCATCACTCTCGTAAGCCTCTGCACCATTCTCTTGAGCCTCTGCATCCCTCGCTTGAGCCTCTGCATCACTATCTTGAGCCTCTGCATCACCCTCTTAAGCCTCTTTATCCCAAATTTGTGCCTCTGCATCACATTTTTAAGCCTCTGCCTCCCTCTCTTGAGCCTCTGCATGCCTCTCATGAGCCTCTGCATCCCTCTCTTGAGCCTTTGCATCACTCTCATAAGCCTCTGCATCACTCTCTTGAGCCTATGCATCCCTCTCTTGAGCCCCTGCATCCCTCTCTTCATCCTCTGCATCACTCTCTTGAGCCTCTGCATTATTCTCTTAAGCATCTGCATCACTGTCTTGAGTCTCTGCATCCCTCTCTTGAGCCTCTGAATCCCTCTCTTGAGCCTCTGCATCATTCTCTTGAGCTTCTGCATCACTCTCTTGAGCCTCTGCATCATTCTCTTCAGCCTCTGCATCCTTCTCTTCATCCTCTGCATCACTCTCTTGAGCCTCTGCATCACTTACTTTAGCCTCTGCATCCCTCTCTTGAGCCTTTGCATAACTCTCCTGAGCCTCTGCATCACCCTCTTAAGCCTCTGCATCCCTATTTTGAGCCTCTGCATCACTTATTGTGGGCTTCTGCATCTCTCACTTCAGCCTCTGCATCACTCTCTTGAGCCTCTGCATCCCTCTCTTGAGCCTCTGCATCACTCTCTTTAGCCTATGCATCACTCTCTTGAGCCTCTGCATCCCTCACTTGAGCCTCTGCATCATTCTCTTGAGCTTCTGCATCACTCTCTTGAGCCTCTGCATCACCCTCTTAAGCCTCTGCATCACTCTCTTGAGCCTCTGTATCACTCTCCTGAGCCTCTGCATCCCTCTCTTGAGCCTCTGCATCATTCTCCTAAGCCTCGCCATCCCTCACTTGAGCCTCTGCATCCCTCTCATGAGCCTCTGCATTCCTCACTTGAGCCTCTGCATCACTCTCTTAAACCTCTGCATCCCTCTCTTCGTCTTCTGCATCACTCTCATGAGCATCTGCATCTCTCTCTTGAGCCTCTGCATCCCTCTCTTAAGCCTCTGCATCACTCACTTAAGCCTCTGCATCACTCTCTTTAGCCTCTGCATCCCTCTCTTGAGTCTCTGTATCATTCTCTTAAGCCTCTGCATCACTCTCATGAGCCTCTGCATCTCTCTCTTCAACCTCTGCATCCCTCTCGTAGGCCTCTGCATCACTCTCGTAAGCCTCTGCATCACTCTCTTGAGCCTCTGCATAACTCTCTTGAGTCTCTGCATCACACTCTTGAGCCTCGGCATCCCTCTCTCTAGCCTCTGCATCAGTCTCTTGAGCCTCAACATCACTGTCTTGAGCCTCTGAGTCCCTCTTTTGAGCCTCTGCATCACCCTCTCGAGCCTCTGCATCACTCTCTTGAGCCTCTGCATCCCTCTCTCTAGCCTCTGCATCCATCTCTTGAGCCTCTGAATCCCTCTCTTGAGCCTCTGCATCACTCTCTTGAGCCTCTGCATCAATCACTTAAGCCTCTGCATCACTCTCTTAAGCTTATGCATCACTCTCTTGAGCCTCTACATCCCTCTCTTGAGCCTCTGCATCACTCTCGTAAGCCTCTGCACCACTCTCGTGAGCCTCTGCATCACTCTCTTAAGCCTCTGCATCACTCTCTTAAGATTCTGCATCACTCTCTTGAGCCTCTGCATCACTCTCTTGAGCCTCTGCATCACCCTCTTAAGCCTCTTTATCCCAATTTTGAGCCTCTGAATCACATTTTTAAGCCCCTGCCTCCCTCTCTTGAGCCTCTACATCACTGTCTTGAGCCTCTGAATCCCTCTTTTGAGCCTCTGCATCACTCTCTCGAGTCTCTGCATCACTCTCTTGAGCCTCTGCATCACTCTCTTAAGCCTCTGCATCCATCTCTTGAGCCTCTGAATCCCTCTCTTGAGCCTCTGCATCACTCTCTTGAGCCTCTGCATCACTCTCTTAAGCCTCTGCATCACTCTCTTAAGCTTCTGCATCACTCTCTTGACCCTCTACATCCCACTCTTGAGCCTCTGCATCACTCTCGTAATCCTCTGCATCACTCTCTTGAGCCTCTGCATAACTCTCTTGAGTCTCTGCATCACTCTCTTGAGCCTCGGCATCCCTCTCTTGAGCCTCTGCAACACTCTCATCAGCCTCTGCATCCCTCTCTTGAGCCTCTGAATCCCTCTTTTGAGCCTCTGCATCACTCATTCGAGCCTCTACATCACTCTCTTGAGCCTCTACATCACTGTCTTGAGCCTCTGAATCCCTCTTTTGAGCCTCTGCATCACTCTCTCGAGCGTCTGCATCACTCTCTTGAGCCTCTGCATCACTCTCTTAAGCCTCTGCATCCATCTCTTGAGCCTCTGAATCCCTCTCTTGAGCCTCTGCATCACTCTCTTGAGCCTCTGCATCACTCTCTTAAGCCTCTGCATCACTCTCTTAAGCTTCTGCATCACTGTCTTGAGCCTCTACATCCCTCTCTTGAGCCTCTGCATCACTCTCGTAAGCCTCTGCACCACTCTCTTGAGCCTCTGCATGCCTCTCATGAGCCTCTGCATCCCTCTCCTGAGCCTTTGCATCACTCTCTTAAGCCTCTGCATCACTCTCATGAGCCTCTGCATCCCTCTCTTGAGCCCCTGCATCCCTCTTATGCCTCTGCATCACTCTCTTAAGCCTCTGCATCACTCTCTTGAGCGTCGGTATCCCCCTCTTATGCCTCTCAATCACTCTCTTGAGCCTCTTCATCACTCTCTTCAATCTTTGCATCCCTCTCTTGAGCCTCTGCATCATTCTCCTCAGCCTCTGCATCACTCTCTTGAGCTTCTGCATCACTCTCTTGAGCCTCTGCATCCCTCTCTTAAGCCTCTGCATCACTCTCATAAGACTCTGCATCACTCTCTTAAGCCTTTTCATCACTCCCTTGAGCCTCTGCATCACTCTCGTGAGCCTCTGTATCACTCTCGTAATCCTCTGCATCACTCTCCTGAGCTCCTGCATCACTCTCTTGAGCCTCTGCATCACTCTCTAGAGCCTCTGCATCCATCTCTTGAGCCTCTGCATCATTCTCCTAAGCCTCTCCATCCCTCACTTGAGCCCCTGCATCCCTCTCATGAGCCTCTGCATCCCTCTCTTGAGCCTTTGCATCACTCTGTTAAGCCTCTGCATCCCTTTCTTGAGCCTCTGCATCACTCTTTTGAGCCTCTGCATCCCTCTCTTAGGCTTCTGCATCCCCTGTCTTGAGCCTCTGCATCCCTCTCTTAAGCCTCTGCAACACTCTCTTCAGCCTCTGCATCACTCTCTTAAGCCTCTGCATCCCTCTCTTCATCCTCTGCATCACTCGCTTGAGCCTCTGCATCATTCTCTTGAGCCTCTGCATCCCTCTGTCAAGCCTCTACATCATTCTCTTGAGCGTCTGCATCACTCTCTTCAGCCTCTGCATCACTCTCTTGAGCCTCTGCATCCCCTCTATTAAGACTCTGCACCACTCTCTTAAGCCTCTGCATCACTCTATTGAGCTCCTGCATCACTCTCTTGAGCCTCTATTTCCCTCTCTTCAGCCTCTGCATCACTCTCGCAAGCCTCTGCATCACTCTCTTGAGCCTCTGCATAACTCTTTTGAGTCTCTGCATCACTCTCTTGAGCCTTTGCATCACTCTCTTAAGCCTCTGCATCCCTTTCTTGAGCCTCTGCATCACTCTTTTGAGCCTCTGCATCCCTCTCTTAGGCCTCTGCATCCCCTGTCTTGAGCCTCTGCATCACCCTCTTGAGCCCCTGCATCACTCTCTTGAGCCTCTGCATCCCTCTCTTAAGCCTCTGCAACACTCTCTTCAGCCTCTGCATCACTCTCTTAAGCCTCTGCATCCCTCTCTTCATCCTCTGCATCCCTCGCTTGAGCCTCTGCAGCATTCTCTTGAGCCTCTGCATCCCTCTGTCAAGCCTCTACATCATTCTCTTGAGCCTCTGCATCACTCTCTTCAGCCTCTGCATCACTCTCTTGAGCCTCTGCATCCCCTCTATTAAGACTCTGCACCACTCTCTTAAGCCTCTGCATCACTCTATTGAGCTTCTGCATCACTCTCTTGAGCCTCTATTTCCCTCTCTTCAGCCTCTGCATCACTCTCGCAAGCCTCTGCATCACTCTCTTGAGCCTCTATATTACTCTCTTAAGCCTCTGCATTCCTCTCTTCATCCTCTGCATCACTCTCTTGAGCCTCTGCATCATTCTCTTGAGCCTCTGCAACCCTCTCTTCATCCTCTGCATCACTCTCTTGAGCCTCTATATTACTCTCGTAAGCCTCTGCATTCCTCTCTTCATCCTCTGCATCACTCTCTTGAGCCTCTGCATTACTCTCTTAAGCCTCTGCATCACTCTCTTCATCTTATACATCATTCTCTTGAGCCTCTGCATTATTCTCTTAAGCCTCTGCATCCCTCTCTTTATCCTCTGCGTCACTCTTTTGAGCCTCTGCATTACTCACTTAAGCATCTGCATCACTCTCTTGAGCCTCTGCATCCCTCTCTTGAGCCTCTGAATCCCTCTCTTGAGCCTCTGCATCATTCTCTTGAGCCTTTGCATCAGTCTCTTGAGCCTCTGCATCACTCTCTTCAGCCTCTGCATCACTCTCTTCTGCCTCTGCATCCGTCTTTTGATCCTCTGCATCATTCTCTTGAGCCTCTGCATCACTCTTCAGCCTCTGCATCCCTCTCTTGAGCCTCTGTATCACTCTCCTGAGCCTCTGCATCACCCTCCTAAGCCTCTGCATCCCTATTTTGAGCCTCTGCATCACTTATTGTGGGCTTCTGCATCTCTCACTTCAGCCTCTGCATCACTCTCTTGAGCTTCTGCATCCCTCTCTTGGGCCTCTGCATCACTGTCTTGAGCCTATGCATCACTCTCTTGAGCTTCTGCATCACTCTCTTGAGCCTCTACATCCCTCTCTTGGGCCTCTGCATCACTCTCGTAAGCCTCTGCATCACTCTCTTGAGCCTCGGCATCCCTCTCTTGAGCCTCTGCAACACTCTCATCAGCCTCTGCATCCCTCTTTTGAGCCTCAGAATTCCTCTTTTGAGCCTCTGCATCACTCACTCGAGCCTCTGCATCACTCTCTAGAGCCTCTGCATCCCTCTCTTGAGCCTCTGAATCCCTCTTTTGAGCCTCTGCATCACTCTCTCGAGCCTCTGCATCACTCTCTTGAGCCTCTGCATCACTCTCTTAAGCATCTCCATCCATCTCTTGAGCCTCTGAATCCCTCTCTTGAGCCTCTGCATCACTCTCTTGAGCCTCTGCATCACTCTCTTGAGCCTCTACATCACTATCTTGAGCCTCTGCATCACTCTCGTAAGCCTCTGCATCACTCTCTTGAGCCTCTGCATAACTCTCTTGAGTCTCTGCATCACTCTCTTGAGCCTCGGCATCCCTCTCTCGAGCTTCTGCAACACTCTCATCAGCCTCTGCATCCCTCTCTTGAGCCTCTGAATCCCTCTTTTGAGCCTCTACATCACTCACTCGAGCCTCCTCATCACTCTCTTGAGCCTCTGCATCACTCTCTTGAGCCTCTGCATCACTCTCTTCAGCCTCTGCATCCTTCTCTTGAGCCTATGCATCACTCTCCTGAGCCTCTGCATCACCCTCTTAGGCCTCTGCATCCCTATTTTGAGCCTCTGCATCACTTATTTTGGGCTTCTGCATCTCTCACTTCAGCCTCTGCATCACTTTCTTGAGCTTCTGCATCTCTCTCTTGGGCCTCTGCATCACTCTCGTTAGCCTCTGCATCGCTCTCTTGAGCCTCGGCATCTCTCTCTTGAGCCTCTGCAACACTCTCATCAGCCTCTGCATCCCTCTCTTGAGCCTCAGAATTCCTCTTTTGAGCCTCTGCATCACTCACTCGAGCCTCTGCATCACTCTCTTGAGCATCTGCATCATTCTCTTGAGCCTCTGCAACCCTCTCTTCATCCTCTGCATCACTCTCTTGAGCCTCTGTATAACTCTCTTAAGCCTCTGCATTCCTCTCTTCATCCTCTGCATCACTCTCTTGAGCCTCTGCATTACTCTCTTAAGCTTCTACATCACTCTCTTCATCTTCTACATCATTCTTTTGAGCCTCTGCATTACTCTCTTAAGCCTCTGCATCCCTCTCTTCATCCTCTGCATCACTCTCTTGAGCCTCTGCATTACTCTCTTAAGCATCTGCATCACTCTCTTGACCCTCTGCATCCCTCTCTTGAGCCTCTGAATCCCTCTCTTGAGCCTCTGCATCACTCTCTTGAGCCTCTGCATCACTCTCTTGAGCCTCTACATCCCTCTTTTCATCCTCTGCATCACTCCCTTGAGCCTCTGCATCACTCTCTTAAGCCTCTGCATCCCTCTCTTCATCCTCTGCATCACTCTCTTGAGCCTCTGCATTACTCTCTTAAGCATCTGCATCACTCTCTTGACCCTCTGCATCCCTCTCTTGAGCCTCTGAATCCCTCTCTTGAGCCTCTGCATCCTTCTCTTGAGCCTCTGCATCACTCACCTGAGCCTCTGCATCACCCTCTTAAGCCTCTGCATCCCTATTTTGAGCCTCTGCATCACTTATTGTGGGCTTCTGCATCTCTCACTTCAGCTTCTGCATTACTCTCTTGAGCCTCTGCATCACTCTCCTGAACTTCTGCATCACTCTCTTGAGCTTCTACATCCCTCTCTTGAGCCTCTGCATCACTCTCGAAAGTTTCTGCATCATTCTCTTGAGCCTCTGCATAACTCTCTTGAGTCTCTGCATCACTCTCTTGAGCCTCAGCATCCCTCTCTTGAGCCTCTGCAACACTCTCATCAGCCTCTGCATCCGTCTCTTGAGCCTCTGAATCCCTCTTTTGAGCCTCTGCATCACTCACTCGAGCCTCTGCATCCCTCTCTTGAGCCTCTGAATCCCTCTTTTGAGCCTCTGCATGACTCTCATAAGCCTCTTTATCCCTATTTTGAGCCTCTGCATCACAATTTTAAACCTCTGCCTCACGCTCATGAGCCTCTGCATCCCTCTCGGCATCCTCCGCATCCCTCTCTTGAGCCTTTGCATCACTCTCTTAAGCCTCTGCATCACTCTCGTGAGCCTCTGCATCCCTCTCTTGAACCCCTGCGTCCCTCTCTTATGCCTCTGCATCACTCTCTTAAGCCTCTGAATCACTCTCTTGAGCCCCTGCGTCCCTCTCCCATGCCTCTGCATCACTCTCTTAAGCCTCTGCATCACTCTCTTGAGCCTCTGCATAACTCTCTTGAGTCTCTGCATCACTCTCTTGAGCCTCGGCATCCCTCTCTTGAGCCTCTGCAACACTCTCATCAGCCTCTGCATCCCTCTCTTGAGCCTCAGAATTCCTCTTGAGCCTCTGCATCACTCACTCGAGCCTCTGCATCACTCTCTTGAGCCTCTGCATCCCTCTCTTGAGCCTCTGCAACACTCTCTTCAGCCTCTGCATCACTCTCCTAAGCCTCTGAATCCTTCTCTTGAGCCTCTGAATCAGTCTCTTGAGCCTCTGCGTCTCTCTCTCGAGCCTCTGCATCACTCTCTTGAGACTTTACATCACTCTCTTTATCCTCTACATCACTCTCTTGGCCTCTGCATCATTCTCTTGAGCCTCTGCAACCCTCTCTTCATCCTCTGCATCACTCTCTTGAGCCTCTGTATTACTCTCTTAAGCCTCTGCATTCCTCTATTCATCCTCTGCATCACTCTCTTGAGCCTCTGCATTACTCTCTTAAGCCTCTGCATCACTCTCTTCATCTTCTACATCATTCTCTTGAGCCTCTGCATTACTCTCTTAAGCCTCTGCATCCCTCTCTTCATCCTCTGCATCACTCTCTTGAGCCTCTGCATTACTCTCTTAGGCATCTGCATCACTCTCTTGAGCCTCTGCATCCCTCTCGTGAGCCTCTGAATCCCTCTCTTGAGCCTCTGCATCATTCTCTTGAGCTTCGGCATCACTCTCTTGAGCCTCTGCATCACTCTCTTCAGCCTCTGCATCCCTCTCTTCATCCTCTGCATCACTCTCTTGAGCCTCTGCATCACTCTCTTTAGCCTCTGCATCCCTCTCTTGAGCCTCTGCATCACTCTCCTGAGCCTCTGCATCACCCCCTTAAGCCTCTGCATCCCTCTTTTGAGCCTCTGCATCACTCTCTTGAGCCTATGCATCACTCTCTTGAGTTTCTGCATCACTCTCTTGAGCCTCTACATCCCTCTCTTGAGCCTATGCATCACTCTCGTAAGCCTCTGCATCACTCTCTTGAGCCTCTGCATAACTCTCTTGAGTCTCTGCATCACTCTGTTCAGCATTGGCATCCCTCTCTTGAGCCTCTGCAACACTCTCATCAGCCTCTGCATCCCTCTCTTGACCCTCTGAATCCCTCTTTTGAGCAACTGCATCACTCACTCGAGCCTCTGCATTACTCTCTTCAGCCTCTGCATCACTCTCTTAAGCCTCTGCATCCATCTCTTGAGCCTCTGAATCCTTCTCTGGAGTCTCTGCATCACTCAATTGAGCCTCTGCATCACTCTCTTAAGCCTCTGCATCCCTCTCTTAAGCTTCTGCATCACTCTCTTGAGCCTCTTCATCCCTCTCTTGAGCCTCTGCATCACTCTCGTAAGCCTCTGCACCATTCTCTTGAGCCTCTGCATCCCTCGCTTGAGCCTCTGCATCACTCTCTTGAGCCTCTGCATCACCCTCTTAAGCCTCTTTATCCCAAATTTGAGCCTCTGCATCACATTTTTAAGCCTCTGCCTCCCTCTCTTGAGCCTCTGCATTCCTCTCATGAGCCTCTGCATCCCTCTCTTGAGCCTTTGCATCACTCTCTTAAGCCTCTGCATCACTCTCCTGAGCCTATGCATCCCTCTCTTGAGCTCCTGCATCCCTCTCTTCATCCTCTGCATCACTCTCTTGAGCCTCTGCATTACTCTCTTAAGCATCTGCATCACTCTCTTGAGTCTCTGCATCCCTCTCTTGAGCCTGTGAATGCCTCTCTTGAGCCTCTGCATCATTCTCTTGAGCTTCTGCATCACTCTCTTGAGCCTCTGCATCATTCTCTTCAGCCTCTGCATCCTTCTCTTCATCCTCTGCATCACTCTCTTGAGCCTCTGCATCACTCACTTTAGCCTCTGCATCCCTCTCTTGAGCCTTTGCATAACTCTCCTGAGCCTCTGCATCACCCTCTTAAGCCTCTGCATCCCTATTTTGAGCCTCTGTATCACTTATTGTGGGCTTCTGCATCTCTCACTTCAGCCTCTGCATCACTCTCTTGAGCCTCTGCATCCCTCTCTTGAGCCTCTGCATCACTCTCTTTAGCCTATGCATCACTCTCTTGAGCCTCTGCATCCCTCACTTGAGCCTCTGCATCATTCTCTTGAGCTTCTGCATCACTCTCTTGAGCCTCTGTATCACTCTCTTCAGCCTCTGCATCCCTCTCTTCATCCTCTGCATCACTCTCTTGAGCCTCTGCATCACTCTCTTTAGCCTCTGCATCACCCTCTTAAGCCTCTGCATCACTCTCTTGAGCCTCTGTATCACTCTCCTGAGCCTCTGCATCCCTCTCTTGAGCCTCTGCATCATTCTCCTAAGCCTCGCCATCCCTCACTTGAGCCTCTGCATCCCTCTCATGAGCCTCTGCATTCCTCACTTGAGCCTCTGCATCACTCTCTTAAGCCTCTGCATCCCTCTCTTCGTCTTCTGCATCACTCTCATGAGCATCTTCATCTCTCTCTTTAGCCTCTGCATCCCTCTCCTAAGCCTCTGCATCACTCACTTAAGCCTCTGCATCACTCACTTAAGCCTCTGCATCACTCTCTTTAGCCTCTGCATCCCTCTCTTCATCCTCTGCATCACTCTCTTGAGCCTCTGCATTACTCTCTTAGGCATCTGCATCACTCTCTTGAGCCTCTGCATCCCTCTCGTGAGCCTCTGAATCCCTCTCTTGAGCCTCTGCATCATTCTCTTGAGCTTCGGCATCACTCTCTTGAGCCTCTGCATCACTCTCTTCAGCCTCTGCATCCCTCTCTTCATCCTCTGCATCACTCTCTTGAGCCTCTGCATCACTCTCTTTAGCCTCTGCATCCCTCTCTTGAGCCTCTGCATCACTCTCCTGAGCCTCTGCATCACCCCCTTAAGCCTCTGCATACCTATTTTGAGCCTTTGCATCACTTATTGTGGGCTTCTGCATCTCTCACTTCAGCCTCTGCATCACTCTCTTGAGCCTCTGCATCCCTCTCTTGAGCCTCTGCATCACTCTCTTGAGCCTATGCATCACTCTCTTGAGTTTCCGCATCACTCTCTTGAGCCTCTACATCCCTCTCTTGAGCCTATGCATCACTCTCGTAAGCCTCTGCATCACTCTCTTGAGCCTCTGCATAACTCTCTTGAGTCTCTGCATCACTCTGTTCAGCATTGGCATCCCTCTCTTGAGCCTCTGCAACACTCTCATCAGCCTCTGCATCCCTCTCTTGACCCTCTGAATCCCTCTTTTGAGCAACTGCATCACTCACTCGAGCCTCTGCTTTACTCTCTTCAGCCTCTGCATCACTCTCTTAAGCCTCTGCATCCATCTCTTGAGCCTCTGAATCCTTCTCTGGAGTCTCTGCATCACTCAATTGAGCCTCTGCATCACTCTCTTAAGCCTCTGCATCCCTCTCTTAAGCTTCTGCATCACTCTCTTGAGCCTCTTCATCCCTCTCTTGAGCCTCTGCATCACTCTCGTAAGCCTCTGCACCATTCTCTTGAGCCTCTGCATCCCTCGCTTGAGCCTCTGCATCACTCTCTTGAGCCTCTGCATCACCCTCTTAAGCCTCTTTATCCCAAATTTGAGCCTCTGCATCACATTTTTAAGCCTCTGCCTCCCTCTCTTGAGCCTCTGCATTCCTCTCATGAGCCTCTGCATCCCTCTCTTGAGCCTTTGCATCACTCTCTTAAGCCTCTGCATCACTCTCCTGAGCCTATGCATCCCTCTCTTGAGCCCCTGCATCCCTCTCTTCATCCTCTGCATCACTCTCTTGAGCCTCTGCATTACTCTCTTAAGCATCTGCATCACTCTCTTGAGTCTCTGCATCCCTCTCTTGAGCCTGTGAATGCCTCTCTTGAGCCTCTGCATCATTCTCTTGAGCTTCTGCATCACTCTCTTGAGCCTCTGCATCATTCTCTTCAGCCTCTGCATCCTTCTCTTCATCCTCTGCATCACTCTCTTGAGCCTCTGCATCACTCACTTTAGCCTCTGCATCCCTCTCTTGAGCCTTTGCATAACTCTCCTGAGCCTCTGCATCACCCTCTTAAGCCTCTGCATCCCTATTTTGAGCCTCTGTATCACTTATTGTGGGCTTCTGCATCTCTCACTTCAGCCTCTGCATCACTCTCTTGAGCCTCTGCATCCCTCTCTTGAGCCTCTGCATCACTCTCTTTAGCCTATGCATCACTCTCTTGAGCCTCTGCATCCCTCACTTGAGCCTCTGCATCATTCTCTTGAGCTTCTGCATCACTCTCTTGAGCCTCTGTATCACTCTCTTCAGCCTCTGCATCCCTCTCTTCATCCTCTGCATCACTCTCTTGAGCCTCTGCATCACTCTCTTTAGCCTCTGCATCACCCTCTTAAGCCTCTGCATCACTCTCTTGAGCCTCTGTATCACTCTCCTGAGCCTCTGCATCCCTCTCTTGAGCCTCTGCATCATTCTCCTAAGCCTCGCCATCCCTCACTTGAGCCTCTGCATCCCTCTCATGAGCCTCTGCATTCCTCACTTGAGCCTCTGCATCACTCTCTTAAGCCTCTGCATCCCTCTCTTCGTCTTCTGCATCACTCTCATGAGCATCTGCATCTCTCTCTTTAGCCTCTGCATCCCTCTCCTAAGCCTCTGCATCACTCACTTAAGCCTCTGCATCACTCACTTAAGCCTCTGCATCACTCTCTTTAGCCTCTGCATCCCTCTCTTGAGTCTCTGCATCATTCTCCTAAGCCTCTGCATCACTCTCATGAGCCTCTGCATCACTCTCTTCAACCTCTGCATCCCTCTCTTAGGCCTCTGCATCACTCTCGTATGCCTCTGCATCACTCTCTTGAGCCTCTGCATAACTCTCTTGAGTCTCTGCATCACTCTCTTGAGCCTCGGCATCCCTCTCTTGAGCCTCTGAATCCCTCTTTTGAGCCTCTGCATCACTCACTCGAGCCTCTGCATCAGTCTCTTGAGCCTCAACATCACTGTCTTGAGCCTCTGAATCCCTCTTTTGAGCCTCTGCATCACCCTCTCGAGCCTCTGCATCACTCTCTTGAGCCTCTGCATCCCTCTCTCTAGCCTCTGCATCCATCTCTTGAGCCTCTGAATCCCTCTCTTTTGCCTCTGCATCACTCTCTTGAGCCTCTGCATCAATCACTTAAGCCTCTGCATCACTCTCTTAAGCTTATGTATCACTCTCTTGAGCCTCTACATCCCTCTCTTGAGCCTCTGCATCACTCTCGTAAGCCTCTGCACCACTCTTGTGAGCCTCTGCATCACTCTCTTAAGCCTCTGCATCACTCTCTTAAGCTTCTGCATCACTCTCTTGAGCCTCTGCATCACTCTCTTGAGCCTCTGCATCACCCTCTTAAGCCTCTTTATCCCAATTTTGAGCCTCTGAATCACATTTTTAAGCCACTGCCTCCCTCTCTTGAGCCTCTACATCACTGTCTTGAGCCTCTGAATCCCTCTTTTGAGCCTCTGCATCTCTCTCTCGAGTCCTTGCATCACTCTCTTGAGCCTCTGCATCATTCTCTTAAGCCTCTGCATCCATCTCCTGAGCCTCTGAATCCCTCTCTTGAGCCTCTGCATCACTCTCTTGAGGCTCTGCATCACTCTCTTAAGCCTCTGCATCACTCTCTTAAGCTTCTGCATCACTCTCTTGACCCTCTACATCCCTCTCTTAAGCCTCTGCATCACTCTCGTAAGCCTCTGCATCACTCTCTTGAGCCTCTGCATAATTCTCTTGAGTCTCTGCATCACTCTCTTGAGCCTCGGCATCCCTCTCTTGAGCCTCTGCAACACTCTCATCAGCCTCTGCATCCCTCTCTTGAGCCTCTGAATCCCTCTTTTGAGCCTCTGCATCACTCATTCGAGCCTCTACATCACTCTCTTGAGCCTCTACATCACTGTCTTGAGCCTCTGAATCCCTCTTTTGAGCCTCTCCATCACTCTCTCGAGCGTCTGCATCACTCTCTTGAGCCTCTGCATCCCTCTTTTGAGCCTCTGCATCACTCTCTTGAGCCTATGCATCACTCTCTTGAGTTTCTGCATCACTCTCTTGAGCCTCTACATCCCTCTCTTGAGCCTATGCATCACTCTCGTAAGCCTCTGCATCACTCTTTTGAGCCTCTGCATAACTCTCTTGAGTCTCCGCATCACTCTGTTCAGCATTGGCATCCCTCTCTTGAGCCTCTGCAACACTCTCATCAGCCTCTGCATCCCTCTCTTGACCCTCTGAATCCCTCTTTTGAGCCTCTGCATCACTCACTCGAGCCTCTGCATTACTCTCTTGAGCCTCTGCATCACTCTCTTAAGCCTCTGCATCCATCTCTTGAGCCTCTGAATCCTTCTCTGGAGTCTCTGCATCACTCAATTGAGCCTCTGCATCACTCTCTTAAGCCTCTGCATCACTCTCTTAAGCTTCTGCATCACTCTCTTGAGCCTCTTCATCCCTCTCTTGAGCCTCTGCATCACTCTCGTAAGCCTCTGCACCATTCTCTTGAGCCTCTGCATCCCTCGCTTGAGCCTCTGCATCACTCTCTTGAGCCTCTGCATCACCCTCTTAAGCCTCTTTATCCCAAATTTGAGCCTCTGCATCACATTTTTAAGCCTCTGCCTCCCTCTCTTGAGCCTCTGCATTCCTCTCATGAGCCTCTGCATCCCTCTCTTGAGCCTTTGCATCACTCTCTTAAGCCTCTGCATCACTCTCTTGAGCCTATGCATCCCTCTCTTGAGCCCCTGCATCCCTCTCTTCATCCTCTGCATCACTCTCTTGAGCCTCTGCATTACTCTCTTAAGCATCTGCATCACTCTCTTGAGTCTCTGCATCCCTCTCTTGAGCCTCTGAATCCCTCTCTTGAGCCTCTGCATCATTCTCTTGAGCTTCTGCATCACTCTCTTGAGCCTCTGCATCATTCTCTTCAGCCTCTGCATCCTTCTCTTCATCCTCTGCATCACTCTCTTGAGCCTCTGCATCACTCACTTTAGCCTCTGCATCCCTCTCTCCAGCCTTTGCATAACTCTCCTGAGCCTCTGCATCACCCTCTTAAGCCTCTGCATCCCTATTTTGAGCCTCTGCATCACTTATTGTGGGCTTCTGCATCTCTCACTTCAGCCTCTGCATCACTCTCTTGAGCCTCTGCATCCCTCTCTTGAGCCTCTGCATCACTCTCTTTAGCCTATGCATCACTCTCTTGAGCCTCTGCATCCCTCACTTGAGCCTCTGCATCATTCTCTTGAGCTTCTGCATCACTCTCTTGAGCCTCTGCATCACTCTCTTCAGCCTCTGCATCCCTCTCTTCATCCTCAGCATCACTCTCTTGAGCCTCTGCATCACCCAGCAAACACAAATCATCTACACAACGTTCGCCTATCTCTTCCCATAGGTGTGGGAATGATTTGCATTGAGAATGGTGCAGGAGAGCCTTTGAGAAACTTTTACTCAAAAAATCCAAACACAAAGGTTTAATTATAAATAGTTTTTCTACAATTATTTTCTTCCAAATGTAAAACAAATAGTTTTTACATGTTTAAATATAAAATTTATGGTGTTTTTTTGTAAAATTCATTAATAAATTGTGAATGATATATATTGGCTGAGTGAAACCTTTAAAATCCATTTAGTTATAATATGAACAGAAAAAAGTAGTTTTCCAAATTTTCTAAAAATCGCTCTTTTTAACACAATTTGACTCCTTATGCATTCCACTAAACACTAATATCATGTTTAAATATATAATTTATGTATTATTCCCTAAGATAATTTATATAAATTATAAAAGTTGCTGGAAAGTGGTGAGAAAGAACCTGAAAACGTTTTGTTGTCTTATATTGGCGTGTTCTTATTAACTAGAGTGAGTAAGAGTGAGCAAGAGTGGGTAAGAGGGAGTAAGAGTGACTGAAGGTGAGTGAGAGTGCCAGAGAGTGTGAAAGTGTGAGTAAGAGTGAGTATAAGTAAGAGTGACTGGGAGTGAGTAAGAGTGACAGAGTGAGTAAGAGTGAGAGTAAGGGTGACAGAATGAGTAAGAGTGAGAGTAAAGTGATTGAGAGTAAGGGTGAGTATGAGAGTAAGAGTGATTGAGAGTTAGTGAGAGTAAGAGTGATTGAGAGTAAGAGTGATTGAGAGTAAGAGTGATTGAGAGTAAGAGTGATTGAGAGTAAGAGTGATTGGGAGTAAGAGTGATTGAGAGTAAGAGTGATTGGGAGTAAGAGTGATTGGGAGTAATAGTGAGAGTAAGAATGAGAATAAGAGTGATTGAGAGTAAGAGTGATTGGGAGTAAGAGTAAGAATGAGAGTAGGAGTGATTGGGAGTAGGAGTGATTGGGAGTAGGAGTGATTGGGAGTAAGAGTGATTGAGAGTAAGAGTAATTGAGAGTAAGAGTATGAGAGTAAGAGTGAGAGAGTGAGTATGAATGGGTAAGGGTGACTGAGAGTGAGTAAGAGTGACAGAGTAAGAATGACAGAGTAAGAGTGACAGAGAGTAAGAGTGACAGAGAGTAAGAGTGACAGAGAGTAAGAGTGACAGAGAGTAAGAGTGACAGAGAGTAAGAGTGACAGAGAGTAAGAGTGACAGAGAGTAAGAGTGACAGAGAGTAAGAGTGACAGAGTATGAGTATGAGAGTAAGGATGACTGAGAGAAAGAGTGAGTAATAGTGCGTAAGAGTGATTGAGAGTTAGAGTGAGAGTAAGAGTGATTGAGAGTTAGTGAGAGTAAGAGTGATTGAGAGTAAGAGTGATTGAGAGTAAAAGTGATTGAGAGTAAGAGTGATTGAGAGTAAGAGTGATTGGGAGTAAGAGTGATTGAGAGTAAGAGTGATTGGGAGTAAGAGTGATTGGGAGTAGGAGTAAGAATGAGAATAAGAGTGATTGAGAGTAAGAGTGAGTAAGAGTAAGAATGAGAGTAAGAGTGATTGAGAGTAAGAGTGATTGAGAGTAAGAGTGATTGAGAGTAAGAGTGATTGGGAGTAAGAGTGATTGAGAGTAAGAGTGATTGGGAGTAAGAGTGATTGGGAGTAGGAGTAAGAATGAGAATAAGAGTGATTGAGAGTAAGAGTGTGTAAGAGTAAGAATGAGAGTAAGAGTGATTGAGAGTAAGAGTGATTGAGAGTAAGAGTGATTGAGAGTAAGAGTGATTGGGAGTAAGAGTGATTGGGAGTAAGAGTAAGAGTGATTGAGAGTAAGAGTGATTGAGAGTAGGAGTGATTGGGAGTAAGAGTGATTGGGAGTAAGAGTAAGAGTGAGAGTAAGAGTAAGAATGAGAATAAGAGTGATTGAGAGTAAGAGTGATTGGGAGTAAGAGTAAGAGTAAGAATGTGAGTAGGAGTGATTGAGAGTAGGAGTGATTGGGAGTAGGAGAGATTGGGAGTAAGAGTGATTGAGAGTAAGAGTAATTGAGAGTAAGAGTAATTGAGAGTAAGAGTATGAGAGTAAGAGTGAGAAAGTGAGTATGAATGGGTAAGGGTGACTGAGAGTGAGTAAGAATGACAGAGTAAGTGTGACAGAGAGTAAGAGTGACAGAGAGTTAGAGTGACAGAGAGTAAGAGTGAAAGATTAAGAGTGACAGAGAGTAAGAGTGACAGAGAGTAAGAGTGACAGAGAGTAAGAGTGACAGAGAGTAAGAGTGACAGAGTAAGAGTGACAGAGTAAGAGTGACAGAGTAAGAGTGACAGAGAGTAAGAGTGACAGAGAGTAAGAGTGACAGAGAGTAAGAGTGACAGAGAGTAAGAGTGACAGAGTAAGAGTGACAGAGAGTAAGAGTGACAGAGTAAGAGTGACAGAGTAAGAGTGATAGAGAGTAAGAGTGACAGAGAGTAAGAGTGACAGAGAGTAAGAGTGACAGAGTAAGAGTGACAGAGTAAGAGTGACAGAGTAAGAGTGATAGAGAGTAAGAGTGACAGTGAGTAAGAGTGACAGAGAGTAAGAGTGGCAGAGTAAGAGTAACAGAGAGTAAGAGTGACAGAGTGTAAGAGTGACAGAGTAAGAGTGATAGAGAGTAAGAGTGACAGAGAGTAAGAGTGACAGAGAGTAAGAGTGACAGAGAGTAAGAGTGACAGAGAGTAAGAGTGACAGAGAGTAAGAGTGACAGAGTAAGAGAGTGAGAGTGATTATGAGAGAGTTAAGAGTGTGAGGTGTGAGAGAGTAGCAGGCCAGGGAGGCAGGATGTGTGGTCACAGGCGAGGCCTAGGCCTCGTGATCTCTAATGTTGGTTTTTATATATATGTTGGATTTTTTGTCCTGTTTCAAATTATAATTATTTAGCAGGAATGTAATAAGATATTGCACAGTATTAATGTGACAATAATATATGCATTATTTCCTTGATAATCAAACTTGTTGTTCAAAGATAATATACAATCTTTGAAGGAAACATTTTGAGAGCGCGAGCTGGCAACACTGGGCTGGTGGGTGAGAGAGACATATGGTTAGTTGTACTCAGACCTTCAGTGGTGAAGGGTGTGTCCCAGCTGGCCGCCACCAGCCGCCACCCGCCGCCCACCACCAGCCGCCACCCGCCACCACCCACCACCAGCCGCCACCCGCCACCACCCACCACCAGCCGCCACCCGCCGCCACCCGCCACCCACCACCAGCCGCCACCCACCATCAGCCGCCACCCGCCACCCACCACCAGCCGCCACCCGCCACCACCCACCACCAGCCGCCACCCGCCACCACCCACCACCAGCCGCCACCCGCCACCACCCACCACCAGCCGCCACCCGCCACCACCCACCACCAGCCGCCACCCGCCACCACCCACCACCAGCCGCCACCCGCCACCACCCACCACCAGCCGCCACCCGCCACCACCCACCACCAGCCGCCACCCGCCACCACCCACCACCAGCCGCCACCGCCACTCACCACCCGCCGCCACCACCCACCACCCGCCACCCACCACCAGCCGCCACCCGCCACCACCAGCCGCCACCCGCCACCACCCACCACCAGCCGCCACCCGCCACCAGCCGCCACCCGCCACCAGCCACCGCCACCCACCACCGCCACTCACCACCCGCCGCCACCACCCACCACCAGCCGCCACCCGCCACCAGCCACCGCCACCCACCACCGCCACCCGCCGCCACCACCCACCACCAGCCGCCACCCGCCACCACCCACCACCAGCCGCCACCCGCCACCACCCACCACCAGCCGCCACCCGCCACCACCCACCACCAGCCGCCACCCGCCACCAGCCACCGCCACCCACCACCGCCATTCACCACCCGCCGCCACCACCCACCACCTGCCGCCACCCGCCACCCACCACCAGCCGCCACCCGCCACCACCCACCACCAGCCGCCACCCGCCGCCACCCACCACCAGCCGCCACCCGCCACCAGCCGCGACCCGCCACCAGCCACCGCCTCTCACCACCCGCCACCACCAGCCGCCACCCGCCACCAGCCACCGCCACCCACCACCGCCACCCCCCGCCACCACCCACCACCACCACCCACCACCACCACCCACCACCACCAGCCGCCGCCGCCACCACCACCCACCACCACCGCCGCCACCGCCCGCTATCAGCCGTCACCGCCCGCTATCAGCCGTCACCGCCCGTTGCCACAGTCGCCACCGCAAGCCGCCACCGCCAGCCGCCACCAGCCCCCCCCCACCGCCGATCGTCACCACCCACCACAGCCGCCGCCGCCCGCCACCGCCCGCCACCGCCCGCCACCGCCCGCCACCACCCACCACAGCCGCCACCACTCACCACCCGCCGCCACCACCCACCACCACCAGCCGCCGCCGCCGCCACCCACCACCCGCCGCCGCCGCCACTGTCCGCCCGCCGCCGCCACTGTCCGCCCGCCGCCGCCACTGTCCGCCCGCCGCCGCCACTGTCCGCCCGCCGCCACTGTCCACCACCGCCGCCAAAGCCGCCACGGTCCGCCCGCCGCCACTATCCGCCACAGCCGCCACTGTCCGCCCGCCGCTACTGTCCGCCCGCCGCCACTATCCGCCACCGTCGCCACTGTCCGCCCGCCGCCGCCCTGTCCGCCCACCGCCACTATCCGCCACCGCCGCCACTGTCCGCCCGCCGCCACTATCCGCCACCGCCGCCACTGTCCGCCCGACGCCACTGTCCGCCACCGCCGCCACTTCCCGCCCGCCGCCACTGTCCGCCCGCTGCCACTATCCGCCACCACTGTCCGCCACCGCCACCACTGTCTGCCACCGCCACCACTGTCTGCCACCGCCACCACTGTCCGCCCGCCGCCACCACTGTCCGCCCGCCGCCTCCACTGTCCGCCCGCCGCCACCACTGTCCGCCCGCCGCCACCACTGTCCGCCCGCCGCCTCCACTGTCCGCCCGCCGCCACCACTGTCCGCCCGCCGCCACCACTGTCCGCCCGCCGCCGCCACTGTCCGCCCGCCGCCGCCACTGTCCGCCCGCTGCCGCCACTGTCCGCCCGCCGCCACTGTCCACCACCGCCGCCGCCACTGTCCACCACCGCCGCCAAAGCCGCCACGGTCCGCCCGCCGCCACTATCCGCCACAGCCGCCACTATCCGCCACCGCCGCCACTGTCCGCCCGCCGCCACTGTCCGCCCGCCGCCACTATCCGCCACCGCCGCCACTGTCCGCCCGCCGCCACTATCCGCCACCGCCGCCACTGTCCGCCCGCCGCCACTGTCCGCCCGCCGCCGCCACTGTCCGCCCGCCGCCACTGTCCGCCTGCCGCCACTATCCGCCACCGCCGCCACTGTCCGCCACAGCCGCCACTCTCCGCCGTACAGCCTCCCCTCTCTCCGTTAGTAAATAATTTTAATTGTTAGTAAATAATAAAAGAAATATAAATTATTAGATTTTTTTTACCCTTCAATTGGTTTTAATATTAAAATTGAAAATAATAATATAATATAAAATATAATAAAAATAATATAATATAAAATATAATTTAATTTAAAGAAATTTAATTTTACACACAAAGATGTGAAAAGGATTCAGATTATTGGCTCAAACCTTTCATAAGAGATTCATATTGGTATATGAATGGATTATGAATGACTCATGTTAGGAGTGTAAAGTTGCCACAACATCTCAAATTAGTGTTAGATACATATGTCTTGGTTATAAGTTTTGGAAACCTATTTAAGTCCACACACAATATCGTATCTGATACGATAAAACAAACGTTTCCAATACTTTCAAATACTTTCCAGATATGTTGTGGCAACCTAAAATTGTTTGCTGGGCACTCTCTTTAGCCTCTGCATCACCCTCTTAAGCCTCTGCATCACTCTCTTGAGCCTCTGTATCACTCTCCTGAGCCTCTGCATCCCTCTCTTGAGCCTCTGCATCATTCTCCTAAGCCTCGCCATCCCTCACTTGAGCCTCTGCATCCCTCTCATGATCCTCTGCATTCCTCACTTGAGCCTCTGCATCACTCTCTTAAGCCTCCGCATCCCTCTCTTCGTCTTCTGCATCACTCTCATGAGCATCTGCATCTCTCTCTTGAGCCTCTGCATCCCTCTCCTAAGCCTCTGCATCACTCACTTAAGCCTCTGCATCACTCACTTAAGCCTCTGCATCACTCTCTTTAGCCTCTGCATCCCTCTCTTGAGTCTCTGCATCATTCTCCTAAGCCTCTGCATCACTCTCATGAGCCTCTGCATCACTCTCTTCAACCTCTGCATCCCTCTCTTAGGCCTCTGCATCACTCTCGTAAGCCTCTGCATCACTCTCTTGCGCCTCTGCATAACTCTCTTGAGTCTCTGCATCACTCTTGAGCCGCGGCATCCCTCTCTTGAGCCTCTGAAATCCTCTTTTGAGCCTCTGCATCACTCACTCGAGCCTCTGCATCAGTCTCTTGAGCCTCAACATCACTGTCTTGAGCCTCTGAATCCCTCTTTTGAGCCTCTGCATCACCCTCTCGAGCCTCTGCATCACTCTCTTGAGCCTCTGCATCCCTCTCTCTAGCCTCTGCATCCATCTCTTGAGCATCTGAATCCCTCTCTTGAGCCTCTGCATCACTCTCTTGAGCCTCTGCATCAATCACTTAAGCCTCTGCATCACTCTCTTAAGCTTATGCATCACTCTCTTGAGCCTCTACATCCCTCTCTTGAGCCTCTGCATCACTCTCGTAAGCCTCTACACCACTCACGTGAGCCTCTGCATCACTCTCTTAAGCCTCTGCATCACTCTCTTAAGCTTCTGCATCACTCTCTTGAGCCTCTGCATCACTCTCTTGAGCCTCTGCATCACCCTCTTAAGCCTCTTTATCCCAATTTTGAGCCTCTGAATCACATTTTTATGCCCCTGCCTCCCTCTCTTGAGCCTCTACATCACTGTCTTGAGCCTCTGAATCCCTCTTTTGAACCTCTGCATCACTCTCTCGAGTCTCTGCATCACTCTCTTGAGCCTCTGCATCATTCTCTTAAGCCTCTGCATCCATCTCTTGAGCCTCTGAATCCCTCTCTTGAGCCTCTGCATCACTCTCTTGAGCCTCTGCATCACTCTCTTAAGCCTCTGCATCACTCTCTTAAGCTTCTGCATCACTCTCTTGACCCTCTACATCCCTCTCTTGAGCCTCTGCATCACTCTCGTAAGCCTCTGCATCACTCTCTTGAGCCTCTGCATAACTCTCTTGAGTCTCTGCATCACTCTCTTGAGCCTCGGCATCCCTCTCTTGAGCCTCTGCAACACTCTCATCAGCCTCTGCATCCCTCTCTTGAGCCTCTGAATCCCTCTTTTGAGCCTCTGCATCACTCATTCGAGCCTCTACATCACTCTCTTGAGCCTCTACATCACTGTCTTGAGCCTCTGAATCCCTCTTTTGAGCCTCTGCATCACTCTCTCGAGCGTCTGCATCACTCTCTTGAGCCTCTGCATCACTCTCTTAAGCCTCTGCATCCATCTCTTGAGCCTCTGAATCCCTCTCTTGAGCCTCTGCATCACTCTCTTGAGCCTCTGCATCACTCTCCTAAGCCTCTGCATCACTCTCTTAAGCTTCTGCATCACTCTCTTGAGCCTCTACATCCCTCTCTTGAGCCTCTGCATCACTCTCGTAAGCCTCTGCACCACTCTCTTGAGCCTCTGCATGCCTCTCATGAGAATCTGCATCCCTCTCCTGAGCCTTTGCATTACTCTCTTAAGCCTCTGCATCACTCTCATGAGCCTCTGCATCCCTCTCTTGAGCCCCTGCATCCCTCTCTTATGCCTCTGCATCACTCTCTTAAGCCTCTGCATCACTCTCTTGAGCGTCGGTATCCCCTTCTTATGCCTCTCAATCACTCTCTTGAGCCTCTTCATCACTCTCTTCAATCTTTGCATCCCTCTCTAGAGCCTCTGCATCATTCTCCTAAGCCTCTGCATCACTCTCTTGAGCTTCTGCATCACTCTCTGGAGCCTCTGCATCACTCTCTTAAGCATCTGCATCACTCTCTTCCCAGCAAACACAAATCATCTACACAACGTTCGCCTATCTCTTGCCATAGGTGTGGGAATGATTTGCATTGAGAATGGTGCAGGAGAGCCTTTGAGAAACTTTTACTCAAAAAATCCAAACACAAAGGTTTAATTATAAATTGTTTTTCTACAATTATTTTCTTCCAAATGTAAAACAAATAGTTTTTACATGTTTAAATATAAAATTTATGGTGTTTTTTTGTAAAATTCATTAATAAATTGTGAATGATATATATTGGCTGAGTGAAACCTTTATAATCCATTTAGTTATAATTTGAACAGAAAAAAGTATTTTTCCAAATTTTCTAAAAATTGCTCTTTTTAACACAATTTGACTCCTTATACATTCCACTAAACACTATATCATGTTTAAATATATAATTTATGTATTATTCTCTAAAATAATTTATATAAATTATATAAGTTGCTGGAAAGTGGTGTTAAGGATTTTGAAAACATTTTGTTGTGTTAATATGTTCTTATTAACTATGTCTCAAGTTCACAGTTTATCAAACAAGAATATTAACATTCGTCAACTCTTAAAATCTTATATGTTATCTTGCTGGTGCAAAAAAGGGTGAATCTTTAGGAACAGCTATAGTATCTATATATCACAAATGGTGTTTTCCCTAACTCAAACAATGTAGGGTTTATTATTCTACACATATTTCTAATGACTCTTAGATGTTTACATTCTCTGAAGTATAATTGTGAAGGCTGTGTCCATCACTCTCAACACAGATTCTTAAACTCGTCTCTGCAGGTTCAACTATATAATTAGTTTCCATTTTGAATTTCCATGGACATTTGTATCCAAAATGAAACCAATGTGGTTTCCTTCAGCGCCTTCAGCCAGCACATTTGCTCATTCATTTCCACAGATTCCAACAAGGTAGGGGATTTACAGAAATTTGTATATTCATATTGTTATATATTAAAAATATGAATGCAGTTCAATATGATAAGACAAATACATGAGTTTATGATAAATTCGTTTTCTGTGATATACCATTGATATGCTCTTTTTTTCTTTAAACGGCAGACTAAACTAAAGTGCTCACATCAACAGATTTGATGTATAAATGGTCAACGCTCAACAGAGTTAGTATAAATGTATTAGTATAAATCTTACTTGTCTCATTGTTAATTCACATTCAATGTCAACTTGTGGTTTTGATGTGGCACGTTTGGCCAAGACACCCCACCCCATTATGCACCCCATACCCATCTTGTGGGCGGTTGTGGAAAGGGTTACAGAGGCACATAATGGGCTCAGGGACTGAACCCCACAATTCATTTAGCTAAGCAAGTTACAATCTTGATGAGCTAGTTACAAAATTCAATATAAGTCATCACATCAACAATGGGTTCGAGATCGACCTCAAGTACAGGTTCTAAATTAAGCAACTGACATATGTGGAGAGCTAGTATCAAAATTTATATGTTTGTCCTGCACACCTTCCCCCATCCAGTGGGCAGCGGTGGATAGGTTACAATCACTTAGTTGTTATCTACAGTTAGCAAACTGGGGATATTTGGCTAAAATTTCTGGTAGCAGATCATTTTGAATGAAATATTGACACATCGCTGGAACATTGGTTATAGAATTGTCTCTAAATTCATGTATCTTTTCGCACTCCATCACATAGTGACGGAGGGTGTGCGAATAATTTTGTTGACACAGTTTACATTTGGTCAGGTCTACATCAGCAGATAATGAGAATTCCCAGAGATACTTGTAACCGAGTCTAAGCCGAGCAGTAGTAACATCTAGAAGTCTGCTGATTTTATTGGATGATCCATAGATGTGTGGCTCCTCTTGTATGATATGTATGATAGATGGAATTACTAGTTCCAGTTTCTAGGCAGGCGATGAGTACTCACAATAACCTTAATTAAGCGTCAAAACAAAAATGTGTATACTCTTTTTACTCTCCTGACCTTAGTTCTCGAGCTATGTATTTCATTTTGGTACCAACGTGTTCGCAATAACATTCTCTAGAAGAAAATCAGCAAAAACGGTCACCAAAAGTTATATGAATACCAGCACCCAATAAATACCTACGTAGATGACTCGCCGTGAGTGCCCAAGAGCAACAAAATGTTTTTACTCTTGGGATTGTTATCACTTCCACACTTGTCCTACAGCGTTAATTTTGGTATCAATGTACTCGCAATGAAATTCCCAACACGGTGATATGAATATAAACGTAGAATAATGGTCGCTGCCCACCCGCAAGAGTGTGGGAAGTGGCGGAACTGTTACCCAGTATTGGTGACAAGACGACACATGGGCGATACAGTGCTTTGAAAGTTTATAATTATATCACTGTCCTGACATTATTATTGTATGTACGTCATTCATTTTTGTGCCAATGTTTTCGCAATAGAATGTTCTATGAGCCCGTAGGTAAAAAAGAGCAACAAAGCGTAAGATAGAATAGCACCATATATAAAACAACGCTGGTACATATCAGTGAGCGTCAAACACACACGAAATGTGTGTGTTTGATGGTGGTCAAACGATGTTTGATGTGTTTGATCAGGTGATGTCCTGATCCGCATAATTAAAGTATGAATTATGTTGAGAAAAAATAAGAAAAAAGGGAAAAAACAGGGGTGGGAGAAACATGACAGAAAAAGAGTAAAAATACAATTTGGTCAACAAAACAGCATTGTTTAAAATAAAAGATATGGATTGACATTCTGGGGGTTAGGTTGGTAGGTCTTTCTTCATATGACAGGTTAACAGGTAGAACAAAGATTACCATTTATATATGGATAACTATTATAAGTCGGTTTGAATGAGTGAATTGCTGCTTGAAGATAGGTATATACACCTGTGGTACTATCAGATTGCATCGTGGTGAGCCTAAAACCCTTCAGATCCAAGCAAAGGGTAAAATGCCAGCAGATACAATTGCGAACACATTGATACCAAAATGAAAGACATATGACGAGAATTGAGGTAACCAAAGTGAAAAGAGTGTTCACATTACATTGCACTAGAGTGCTCCCGGGTTACTTTCTCTCACTTTCTCTGTTTTGTGCGGATGGTACACCTTGCTTTTGGAGTTTATATGCATTTAAACCTGTAGATAATTCTATTGCTAACACATTGATACCAAAATGAAAGACCTAGGATGACAATTGGGGTGACCAAAATGAAAAGAGTGTATACATTTTATCGCTCTTGTGCGCTCCCTGGTAACACACTCTCGCTTACTCTGTTTGTTGCGGATGGTAAGCCGGGCTTTTGGAGTTTATATGCCTTTAGTCCTGTAGAGAATTCTATTGCGAACACATTGATGCCAAATTGAAAAAACTAGGATGAGAATTGAGGTAACAAAGTTGAAAAGGGTATACACTTTTCAGTATTATCACGCTCTCTAATGTAATGAGAGTTGCCTGAGGGTGGCTCAGCTTTCTTTTTCTGGTACCCTTGGCCTACATTCATCTTGTCGGCGGGTGGAGCGCGCTGCTGTCTTTGACATTATATGCACATAGTTCTGTTGGGAATTCTATTGCGAACGCATTGATACCAAAATGAAAGACATAGGACGAGAATTAAGGTGACAAAGTTGAAAAGAGTATACACTTTTCAGTATTTCCGCGCACTACCTGGGAATGTCCAAACAAAAATGGAGAGAGTGGAGGGGTAACTTGCCCAAAACGCGAAAGTGTTTGGGGAGATTAACTTTCGTTCAATACTATTATGCAAAAGGAGCCACACATCTATGGTTCATCCAATAAAATCAGCAGACTTCTAGATGTTACTACTGCTCGGCTTAGACTCGGTTACAAGTATTTCTGGGAATTCTCATTATCTGCCGATGTAGACCTGACCAAATGTTAACTGTCAACAAAATTATTTGCACACCCCTTCGTCACTATGTGATAGTGAATTCAGAGACAATTCTATAACCAATGTACCAACGATGTGTCAATATTTCATTCAAAATGATCTGGTACCAGAAATTTTAGCCAAATATCCCCAGTTTGCTAACTGTAAGTAGTAACTAAGTGATTGTAACCTATCCACCGCTGCCCACTGGATGGGGAGCGGTGTGCAGGACAAACATATCAATTGTGACACTAGCTCTCCACATATGTCAGTTGCTTAATTTAGAAACTGTACTTGTGATCGATCTCGAACCTATTGTTGATGTGACGACTTATACTGAATTTTGTAACTAGCTCATCAAGATTGTAACTTGCTTAGCTAAATGAATTGTTGGGTTCAGTCCCTGAGCCCATTATGTGCCTCTGCAACCCTTTCCACTACCGCCCACAAGATGGGTATGGGGTGCATAATAAATGAACTAAACTAACTTTAAGGCATCCTGAAAGAAAGCTTGGAGGGCTTGAAAAATTGCAGAACGAAGCCTTGAGGATAATCCTTGGGTGCCTTCGTACCACAAAGATACTTAATATGAGAAAGGAACTTAATATTCCGAGCGTTGTTTATCGTGTTACTGAAAATAACTGTCAAATTGGTATAAAAATGCTTAGGCTAGCTCATCCTAACCCTTGCACAGAAGCCCTCCAGAATTTCTTTATTGAATGTAAACATTGTTTCAAATAGATAAATAAAATTGGAACTGAACTCAGAAAGTATCAGATTTATAATTTGTACCAAGAGAGACAACAATAGCACTTTCCTGCACTGTAGGAAATTACACCCTTTTCAATTTTAATCCCTCCCTTTCCATCAAAGGAGCAAATTAGAGATCAGTCCCAGCTTTGTCTTGAGGCAAAGCTCAACGTCTTAAGCCATACTGATGCTCTGTCCACAGAGCATTCTCTCTCTCAAATCATATACACTGAAGGTTTCCTACAGCGCCCAACGGGTGCAGCTGGAAGTGCAGTTGTCCTGGCAATAGGATATGACTTATATTTTGAGTGGGGAGTCCGTATAAACAACTGGGCCTCTACCCTTCAGACTGAACTATTTGCCTTGCTCCTTGCACTGAAATGTGTACAAGTATCCAAACTTGATACATTAGTTGTAAGTGACTCTTTATCATCCTTAATTGCTCTCAACTCTTTAAGACATAACTGTAACATGCTTGTGTCTGAAGCTAGACACAAATACAATAACAACTTGAGGAACCTTATCATAAACAATAATCTCAACAAAAATCACATAGTTCTCAGAGGTGATTTCAATATTGACCTAGGGCTACAAAATAACCCTCAAGTAGACTGTTTCCTCAACAGCATGAATTCCTGTATGCTCATCCCCGCAATCACCAGGCCCACCCGAGTCACTCAAACATCTGCGACTACCCTGGATCACTGATGGACCAACATAACAGCTCCTCTTACATCAAGTATAATCACTGACAGAACAACTGACCACTATCCTACCTTCCTTGTAGCGAACATGGCCATAACACCACCAGGTAACAAGAAAATTACCTTTAGGTTACAATGTGAAGCGGCAATAGGCAATCTCACAAATGCCCTCCACAATGTAAACTGGGAATCTAAATTTATCAATACACAGGATAATAATTCGTTAACTAGCCTCTTTCCAAAATTTAAAGCCTTTACAATACTTATTGTCCTCTCCTCACCAAGCAAGTAACTGGCAAAAAGGTTAAATAATCCCTGGCTCACTAATGGCATACTTAAAGCAATCGACAAGAAACATGAATATGAAAAAAAAACTTAGGATTGGCCTAGTTGGAAAAGAAGTAGTTAAGAGGTATTCATCAGTGCTTACCAGTATAATAAGAGCAAAGCGTTCCTATTACGAGAATAGATTCAAAGAAGCAAAAGGCAACATAAAAAGCACATGGAGAGCCATCTCTACCATCCTAGGAGCTAAACAACATTCACATAATAAGATAAAAATCTCCAAGGATGGTTATACACCTGCAACAGATCTTGAAACAGCAACTGAATTTAATAGCTTCTTTTCATCGTTTGGTGCTCACCTTGCCCGAAAAATCCCAGAGACTCAGACATATGTTACCACATATCTTTCACGCAGCTATCCAAACTCTCTTCTCCTCTCTCCGGTCAGCCCTACAGATGTTGTGTCCATCATTCACTCGCTAAAAACCAAAGCTGGGAACATTAGTGAAATACCATCGATGGTACACAGGCGTGCCTCCCATGCCCTTGCACCATCCATAGCACTGCTGTTCAACAAATCCCTAGAGTGTCATACCTTCCCTGATATCCTTAAAAAAGCAAGAGTAACGCCAGTTCATAAAGGAGGTAACACGGCAGACATAAATAATTACAGACCCATATCGAATCTACCTATATTATCAAAATTATTTTTTTTTTTTTTACAAACAGCTCTACTCCAATCTTGTAAAATTCAATATACTAAGTCCCTGTCAGTTTGGCTTCCGCTCCCAAAAGAGTACCAATGATGCTATTGTTAGTCTGCTTGACTTAATCTTCTCAGCCCTTGACAAAAGTGAGTTTCCAATTGAACTCTTCATCGGCCTGAGAAAGGCCTTTGATACTGTTAACCATAACTACCTCTTACTTAAATTCCACCATTATGGAATCCGTGGCCTTGCCCTAAACTATATCCGATCCTATCTTAGTAACAGACACCAATATGAAGCCATCAATGATATAACCTCTCCCACTCTACCACTTAATTACCGTAAAGGTGCCACAGAGCAGCATCCTAGGACCCTCCTGTTTCTTATATACATCAATGATCTCCCTAATGTCTCTAACATACTTAAACCTATATTGTTGGCTGATGATACTACTCATCTACTCTGACCCCAACCCACTCCTGTTAAATAATGTTGTAAACAATTAATTAAAAAAAGTCTACTTGTGGATGTCAACCAACAAACCTCACACAAAACATAGAAAAGACCTACTATATCTTATTTGGAAACAAATCAACAAATGCAATTCAGCTTCAGATAGATAATGTAAACATTAGCAATAAAAATGATGGAAAGTTTCTTAGCCTATACTTAGACAAGAGACTCAACTTCCGCACCCATATACAACACATAACTAAAAAGGTTTCTAAAACAGTTGGTATACTGTTTAAGATCAGATATTATGTACCCTACTCTGCTCTCCTCTCACTCTATTATGCACTTATCTATCCCTATCATTCTTATGGCGTTTGTGCTTGGGGTTCAACCTCTGCAAACTACCTCAAGCCCATCATCATCCAGTAAAAATCTGCTATCAGGACAATAAATAACTCTACCTTCAGACAACACACAGCTCCCTTGTTCAAATCCTTAAACATGCTAAACAAATTCACTCCATACATTCTCCTGTGTAAATTACGTTTATAAAGCCCTTTTTCTAACTGTAAACCCTGTTCTGAAACTCTTCCTGGACAGATGTAATAGAACACATGGCCACGTCCCCACCAGACATAAATATCTCTTTGATATCCCCAGAGTCAAACTTAATCTATGTAAACACTCTATGTAAATAAAGGGACCTAGTCTATGGAACTCACTCCCTTATAATGATTTGAAAAGCTGTCCAACTTCTGCCATATTCAAAAATAAAACCAAAAAGTACCTGTAGTACTTTTTAAGTACGAGGGAGTAATGCGCAAAGCGTCCCTCACCTGT
>NC_091165.1:280713-366388 GCF_040958095.1 Procambarus clarkii | reverse complement strand
CATTCGCATATAGTCCTGGGGACCATTCAGGCTTGTTCGCATTTGTGTTCCTCACGTGTGCCCCAAAGAATGAGGTGATTTGGTGAAATGCTATGCCCAAGATTACCATCCGAGTTGCCGTCGGGGAAGTGGCTCAAATAGCCTCGGCTATCACTTCCTTTTGACGGCCGTGATGGTCAAGCGGATTAAGGCGCCCTGTAGTTACCAGTTGCGTTGCTTCTGGGAGTATGGGTTCGAGTCACTTCTGGGGTGTGAGTTTTCATTCGCATATAGTCCTGGGGACCATTCAGGCTTGTTCGCATTTGTGTTCCTCACGTGTGCCCCAAAGAATGAGGTGATTTGGTGAAATGCTATGCCCAAGATTACCATCCGAGTTGCCGTCGGGGAAGTGGCTCAAATAGCCTCGGCTATCACTTCCTTTTGACGGCCGTGATGGTCAAGCGGATTAAGGCACCCTGTAGTTACCAGTTGCGTTGCTTCTGGGAGTATGGGTTCGAGTCACTTCTGGGGTGTGAGTTTTCATTCGCATATAGTCCTGGGGACCATTCAGGCTTGTTCGCATTTGTGTTCCTCACGTGTGCCCCAAAGAATGAGGTGATTTGGTGAAATGCTATGCCCAAGATTACCATCCGAGTTGCCGTCGGGGAAGTGGCTCAAATAGCCTCGGCTATCACTTCCTTTTGACGGCCGTGATGGTCAAGCGGATTAAGGCGCCCTGTAGTTACCAGTTGCGTTGATTCTGGGAGTATGGGTTCGAGTCACTTCTGGGGTGTGAGTTTTCATTCGCATATAGTCCTGGGGACCATTCAGGCTTGTTCGCATTTGTGTTCCTCACGTGTGCCCCAAAGAATGAGGTGATTTGGTGAAATGCTATGCCCAAGATTACCATCCGAGTTGCCGTCGGGGAAGTGGCTCAAATAGCCTCGGCTATCACTTCCTTTTGACGGCCGTGATGGTCAAGCGGATTAAGGCGCCCTGTAGTTACCAGTTGCGTTGCTTCTGGGAGTATGGGTTCGAGTCACTTCTGGGGTGTGAGTTTTCATTCGCATATAGTCCTGGGGACCATTCAGGCTTGTTCGCATTTGTGTTCCTCACGTGTGCCCCAAAGAATGAGGTGATTTGGTGAAATGCTATGCCCAAGATTACCATCCGAGTTGCCGTCGGGGAAGTGGCTCAAATAGCCTCGGCTATCACTTCCTTTTGACGGCCGTGATGGTCAAGCGGATTAAGGCGCCCTGTAGTTACCAGTTGCGTTGCTTCTGGGAGTATGGGTTCGAGTCACTTCTGGGGTGTGAGTTTTCATTCGCATATAGTCCTGGGGACCATTCAGGCTTGTTCGCATTTGTGTTCCTCACGTGTGCCCCAAAGAATGAGGTGATTTGGTGAAATGCTATGCCCAAGATTACCATCCGAGTTGCCGTCGGGGAAGTGGCTCAAATAGCCTCGGCTATCACTTCCTTTTGACGGCCGTGATGGTCAAGCGGATTAAGGCGCCCTGTAGTTACCAGTTGCGTTGCTTCTGGGAGTATGGGTTCGAGTCACTTCTGGGGTGTGAGTTTTCATTCGCATATAGTCCTGGGGACCATTCAGGCTTGTTCGCATTTGTGTTCCTCACGTGTGCCCCAAAGAATGAGGTGGTTTGGTGAAATGCTATGCCCAAGATTACCATCCGAGTTGCCGTCGGGGAAGTGGCTCAAATAGCCTCGGCTATCACTTCCTTTTGACGGCCGTGATGGTCAAGCGGATTAAGGCGCCCTGTAGTTACCAGTTGCGTTGCTTCTGGGAGTATGGGTTCGAGTCACTTCTGGGGTGTGAGTTTTCATTCGCATATAGTCCTGGGGACCATTCAGGCTTGTTCGCATTTGTGTTCCTCACGTGTGCCCCAAAGAATGAGGTGATTTGGTGAAATGCTATGCCCAAGATTACCATCCGAGTTGCCGTCGGGGAAGTGGCTCAAATAGCCTCGGCTATCACTTCCTTTTGACGGCCGTGATGGTCAAGCGGATTAAGGCGCCCTGTAGTTACCAGTTGCGTTGCTTCTGGGAGTATGGGTTCGAGTCACTTCTGGGGTGTGAGTTTTCATTCGCATATAGTCCTGGGGACCATTCAGGCTTGTTCGCATTTGTGTTCCTCACGTGTGCCCCAAAGAATGAGGTGATTTGGTGAAATGCTATGCCCAAGATTACCATCCGAGTTGCCGTCGGGGAAGTGGCTCAAATAGCCTCGGCTATCACTTCCTTTTGACGGCCGTGATGGTCAAGCGGATTAAGGCGCCCTGTAGTTACCAGTTGCGTTGCTTCTGGGAGTATGGGTTCGAGTCACTTCTGGGGTGTGAGTTTTCATTCGCATATAGTCCTGGGGACCATTCAGGCTTGTTCGCATTTGTGTTCCTCACGTGTGCCCCAAAGAATGAGGTGATTTGGTGAAATGCTATGCCCAAGATTACCATCCGAGTTGCCGTCGGGGAAGTGGCTCAAATAGCCTCGGCTATCACTTCCTTTTGACGGCCGTGATGGTCAAGCGGATTAAGGCGCCCTGTAGTTACCAGTTGCGTTGCTTCTGGGAGTATGGGTTCGAGTCACTTCTGGGGTGTGAGTTTTCATTCGCATATAGTCCTGGGGACCATTCAGGCTTGTTCGCATTTGTGTTCCTCACGTGTGCCCCAAAGAATGAGGTGATTTGGTGAAATGCTATGCCCAAGATTACCATCCGAGTTGCCGTCGGGGAAGTGGCTCAAATAGCCTCGGCTATCACTTCCTTTTGACGGCCGTGATGGTCAAGCGGATTAAGGCGCCCTGTAGTTACCAGTTGCGTTGCTTCTGGGAGTATGGGTTCGAGTCACTTCTGGGGTGTGAGTTTTCATTCGCATATAGTCCTGGGGACCATTCAGGCTTGTTCGCATTTGTGTTCCTCACGTGTGCCCCAAAGAATGAGGTGATTTGGTGAAATGCTATGCCCAAGATTACCATCCGAGTTGCCGTCGGGGAAGTGGCTCAAATAGCCTCGGCTATCACTTCCTTTTGACGGCCGTGATGGTCAAGCGGATTAAGGCGCCCTGTAGTTACCAGTTGCGTTGCTTCTGGGAGTATGGGTTCGAGTCACTTCTGGGGTGTGAGTTTTCATTCGCATATAGTCCTGGGGACCATTCAGGCTTGTTCGCATTTGTGTTCCTCACGTGTGCCCCAAAGAATGAGGTGATTTGGTGAAATGCTATGCCCAAGATTACCATCCGAGTTGCCGTCGGGGAAGTGGCTCAAATAGCCTCGGCTATCACTTCCTTTTGACGGCCGTGATGGTCAAGCGGATTAAGGCGCCCTGTAGTTACCAGTTGCGTTGCTTCTGGGAGTATGGGTTCGAGTCACTTCTGGGGTGTGAGTTTTCATTCGCATATAGTCCTGGGGACCATTCAGGCTTGTTCGCATTTGTGTTCCTCACGTGTGCCCCAAAGAATGAGGTGGTTTGGTGAAATGCTATGCCCAAGATTACCATCCGAGTTGCCGTCGGGGAAGTGGCTCAAATAGCCTCGGCTATCACTTCCTTTTGACGGCCGTGATGGTCAAGCGGATTAAGGCGCCCTGTAGTTACCAGTTGCGTTGCTTCTGGGAGTATGGGTTCGAGTCACTTCTGGGGTGTGAGTTTTCATTCGCATATAGTCCTGGGGACCATTCAGGCTTGTTCGCATTTGTGTTCCTCACGTGTGCCCCAAAGAATGAGGTGATTTGGTGAAATGCTATGCCCAAGATTACCATCCGAGTTGCCGTCGGGGAAGTGGCTCAAATAGCCTCGGCTATCACTTCCTTTTGACGGCCATGATGGTCAAGCGGATTAAGGCGCCCTGTAGTTACCAGTTGCGTTGCTTCTGGGAGTATGGGTTCGAGTCACTTCTGGGGTGTGAGTTTTCATTCGCATATAGTCCTGGGGACCATTCAGGCTTGTTCGCATTTGTGTTCCTCACGTGTGCCCCAAAGAATGAGGTGATTTGGTGAAATGCTATGCCCAAGATTACCATCCGAGTTGCCGTCGGGGAAGTGGCTCAAATAGCCTCGGCTATCACTTCCTTTTGACGGCCGTGATGGTCAAGCGGATTAAGGCGCCCTGTAGTTACCAGTTGCGTTGCTTCTGGGAGTATGGGTTCGAGTCACTTCTGGGGTGTGAGTTTTCATTCGCATATAGTCCTGGGGACCATTCAGGCTTGTTCGCATTTGTGTTCCTCACGTGTGCCCCAAAGAATGAGGTGATTTGGTGAAATGCTATGCCCAAGATTACCATCCGAGTTGCCGTCGGGGAAGTGGCTCAAATAGCCTCGGCTATCACTTCCTTTTGACGGCCGTGATGGTCAAGCGGATTAAGGCGCCCTGTAGTTACCAGTTGCGTTGCTTCTGGGAGTATGGGTTCGAGTCACTTCTGGGGTGTGAGTTTTCATTCGCATATAGTCCTGGGGACCATTCAGGCTTGTTCGCATTTGTGTTCCTCACGTGTGCCCCAATGAATGAGGTGATTTGGTGAAATGCTATGCCCAAGATTACCATCCGAGTTGCCGTCGGGGAAGTGGCTCAAATAGCCTCGGCTATCACTTCCTTTTGACGGCCGTGATGGTCAAGCGGATTAAGGCGCCCTGTAGTTACCAGTTGCGTTGCTTCTGGGAGTATGGGTTCGAGTCACTTCTGGGGTGTGAGTTTTCATTCGCATATAGTCCTGGGGACCATTCAGGCTTGTTCGCATTTGTGTTCCTCACGTGTGCCCCAAAGAATGAGGTGATTTGGTGAAATGCTATGCCCAAGATTACCATCCGAGTTGCCGTCGGGGAAGTGGCTCAAATAGCCTCGGCTATCACTTCCTTTTGACGGCCGTGATGGTCAAGCGGATTAAGGCGCCCTGTAGTTACCAGTTGCGTTGCTTCTGGGAGTATGGGTTCGAGTCACTTCTGGGGTGTGAGTTTTCATTCGCATATAGTCCTGGGGACCATTCAGGCTTGTTCGCATTTGTGTTCCTCACGTGTGCCCCAAAGAATGAGGTGATTTGGTGAAATGCTATGCCCAAGATTACCATCCGAGTTGCCGTCGGGGAAGTGGCTCAAATAGCCTCGGCTATCACTTCCTTTTGACGGCCGTGATGGTCAAGCGGATTAAGGCGCCCTGTAGTTACCAGTTGCGTTGCTTCTGGGAGTATGGGTTCGAGTCACTTCTGGGGTGTGAGTTTTCATTCGCATATAGTCCTGGGGACCATTCAGGCTTGTTCGCATTTGTGTTCCTCACGTGTGCCCCAAAGAATGAGGTGGTTTGGTGAAATGCTATGCCCAAGATTACCATCCGAGTTGCCGTCGGGGAAGTGGCTCAAATAGCCTCGGCTATCACTTCCTTTTGACGGCCGTGATGGTCAAGCGGATTAAGGCGCCCTGTAGTTACCAGTTGCGTTGCTTCTGGGAGTATGGGTTCGAGTCACTTCTGGGGTGTGAGTTTTCATTCGCATATAGTCCTGGGGACCATTCAGGCTTGTTCGCATTTGTGTTCCTCACGTGTGCCCCAAAGAATGAGGTGATTTGGTGAAATGCTATGCCCAAGATTACCATCCGAGTTGCCGTCGGGGAAGTGGCTCAAATAGCCTCGGCTATCACTTCCTTTTG
Source organism: Procambarus clarkii (assembly GCF_040958095.1). Classification (NCBI taxonomy): domain Eukaryota; kingdom Metazoa; phylum Arthropoda; class Malacostraca; order Decapoda; family Cambaridae; genus Procambarus; species Procambarus clarkii. Next base: position 360,765 of record NC_091165.1, on the reverse strand, counting down.
ACGGCCGTGATGGTCAAGCGGATTAAGGCGCCCTGTAGTTACCAGTTGCGTTGCTTCTGGGAGTATGGGTTCGAGTCACTTCTGGGGTGTGAGTTTTCATTCGCATATAGTCCTGGGGACCATTCAGGCTTGTTCGCATTTGTGTTCCTCACGTGTGCCCCAAAGAATGAGGTGATTTGGTGAAATGCTATGCCCAAGATTACCATCCGAGTTGCCGTCGGGGAAGTGGCTCAAATAGCCTCGGCTATCACTTCCTTTTGACGGCCGTGATGGTCAAGCGGATTAAGGCGCCCTGTAGTTACCAGTTGCGTTGCTTCTGGGAGTATGGGTTCGAGTCACTTCTGGGGTGTGAGTTTTCATTCGCATATAGTCCTGGGGACCATTCAGGCTTGTTCGCATTTGTGTTCCTCACGTGTGCCCCAAAGAATGAGGTGATTTGGTGAAATGCTATGCCCAAGATTACCATCCGAGTTGCCGTCGGGGAAGTGGCTCAAATAGCCTCGGCTATCACTTCCTTTTGACGGCCGTGATGGTCAAGCGGATTAAGGCGCCCTGTAGTTACCAGTTGCGTTGCTTCTGGGAGTATGGGTTCGAGTCACTTCTGGGGTGTGAGTTTTCATTCGCATATAGTCCTGGGGACCATTCAGGCTTGTTCGCATTTGTGTTCCTCACGTGTGCCCCAAAGAATGAGGTGATTTGGTGAAATGCTATGCCCAAGATTACCATCCGAGTTGCCGTCGGGGAAGTGGCTCAAATAGCCTCGGCTATCACTTCCTTTTGACGGCCGTGATGGTCAAGCGGATTAAGGCGCCCTGTAGTTACCAGTTGCGTTGCTTCTGGGAGTATGGGTTCGAGTCACTTCTGGGGTGTGAGTTTTCATTCGCATATAGTCCTGGGGACCATTCAGGCTTGTTCGCATTTGTGTTCCTCACGTGTGCCCCAAAGAATGAGGTGATTTGGTGAAATGCTATGCCCAAGATTACCATCCGAGTTGCCGTCGGGGAAGTGGCTCAAATAGCCTCGGCTATCACTTCCTTTTGACGGCCGTGATGGTCAAGCGGATTAAGGCGCCCTGTAGTTACCAGTTGCGTTGCTTCTGGGAGTATGGGTTCGAGTCACTTCTGGGGTGTGAGTTTTCATTCGCATATAGTCCTGGGGACCATTCAGGCTTGTTCGCATTTGTGTTCCTCACGTGTGCCCCAAAGAATGAGGTGATTTGGTGAAATGCTATGCCCAAGATTACCATCCGAGTTGCCGTCGGGGAAGTGGCTCAAATAGCCTCGGCTATCACTTCCTTTTGACGGCCGTGATGGTCAAGCGGATTAAGGCGCCCTGTAGTTACCAGTTGCGTTGCTTCTGGGAGTATGGGTTCGAGTCACTTCTGGGGTGTGAGTTTTCATTCGCATATAGTCCTGGGGACCATTCAGGCTTGTTCGCATTTGTGTTCCTCACGTGTGCCCCAAAGAATGAGGTGATTTGGTGAAATGCTATGCCCAAGATTACCATCCGAGTTGCCGTCGGGGAAGTGGCTCAAATAGCCTCGGCTATCACTTCCTTTTGACGGCCGTGATGGTCAAGCGGATTAAGGCGCCCTGTAGTTACCAGTTGCGTTGCTTCTGGGAGTATGGGTTCGAGTCACTTCTGGGGTGTGAGTTTTCATTCGCATATAGTCCTGGGGACCATTCAGGCTTGTTCGCATTTGTGTTCCTCACGTGTGCCCCAAAGAATGAGGTGATTTGGTGAAATGCTATGCCCAAGATTACCATCCGAGTTGCCGTCGGGGAAGTGGCTCAAATAGCCTCGGCTATCACTTCCTTTTGACAGCCGTGATGGTCAAGCGGATTAAGGCGCCCTGTAGTTACCAGTTGCGTTGCTTCTGGGAGTATGGGTTCGAGTCACTTCTGGGGTGTGAGTTTTCATTCGCATATAGTCCTGGGGACCATTCAGGCTTGTTCGCATTTGTGTTCCTCACGTGTGCCCCAAAGAATGAGGTGATTTGGTGAAATGCTATGCCCAAGATTACCATCCGAGTTGCCGTCGGGGAAGTGGCTCAAATAGCCTCGGCTATCACTTCCTTTTGACGGCCGTGATGGTCAAGCGGATTAAGGCGCCCTGTAGTTACCAGTTGCGTTGCTTCTGGGAGTATGGGTTCGAGTCACTTCTGGGGTGTGAGTTTTCATTCGCATATAGTCCTGGGGACCATTCAGGCTTGTTCGCATTTGTGTTCCTCACGTGTGCCCCAAAGAATGAGGTGATTTGGTGAAATGCTATGCCCAAGATTACCATCCGAGTTGCCGTCGGGGAAGTGGCTCAAATAGCCTCGGCTATCACTTCCTTTTGACGGCCGTGATGGTCAAGCGGATTAAGGCGCCCTGTAGTTACCAGTTGCGTTGCTTCTGGGAGTATGGGTTCGAGTCACTTCTGGGGTGTGAGTTTTCATTCGCATATAGTCCTGGGGACCATTCAGGCTTGTTCGCATTTGTGTTCCTCACGTGTGCCCCAAAGAATGAGGTGATTTGGTGAAATGCTATGCCCAAGATTACCATCCGAGTTGCCGTCGGGGAAGTGGCTCAAATAGCCTCGGCTATCACTTCCTTTTGACGGCCGTGATGGTCAAGCGGATTAAGGCGCCCTGTAGTTACCAGTTGCGTTGCTTCTGGGAGTATGGGTTCGAGTCACTTCTGGGGTGTGAGTTTTCATTCGCATATAGTCCTGGGGACCATTCAGGCTTGTTCGCATTTGTGTTCCTCACGTGTGCCCCAAAGAATGAGGTGATTTGGTGAAATGCTATGCCCAAGATTACCATCCGAGTTGCCGTCGGGGAAGTGGCTCAAATAGCCTCGGCTATCACTTCCTTTTGACGGCCGTGATGGTCAAGCGGATTAAGGCGCCCTGTAGTTACCAGTTGCGTTGCTTCTGGGAGTATGGGTTCGAGTCACTTCTGGGGTGTGAGTTTTCATTCGCATATAGTCCTGGGGACCATTCAGGCTTGTTCGCATTTGTGTTCCTCACGTGTGCCCCAAAGAATGAGGTGGTTTGGTGAAATGCTATGCCCAAGATTACCATCCGAGTTGCCGTCGGGGAAGTGGCTCAAATAGCCTCGGCTATCACTTCCTTTTGACGGCCGTGATGGTCAAGCGGATTAAGGCGCCCTGTAGTTACCAGTTGCGTTGCTTCTGGGAGTATGGGTTCGAGTCACTTCTGGGGTGTGAGTTTTCATTCGCATATAGTCCTGGGGACCATTCAGGCTTGTTCGCATTTGTGTTCCTCACGTGTGCCCCAAAGAATGAGGTGATTTGGTGAAATGCTATGCCCAAGATTACCATCCGAGTTGCCGTCGGGGAAGTGGCTCAAATAGCCTCGGCTATCACTTCCTTTTGACGGCCGTGATGGTCAAGCGGATTAAGGCGCCCTGTAGTTACCAGTTGCGTTGCTTCTGGGAGTATGGGTTCGAGTCACTTCTGGGGTGTGAGTTTTCATTCACATATAGTCCTGGGGACCATTCAGGCTTGTTCGCATTTGTGTTCCTCACGTGTGCCCCAAAGAATGAGGTGATTTGGTGAAATGCTATGCCCAAGATTACCATCCGAGTTGCCGTCGGGGAAGTGGCTCAAATAGCCTCGGCTATCACTTCCTTTTGACGGCCGTGATGGTCAAGCGGATTAAGGCGCCCTGTAGTTACCAGTTGCGTTGCTTCTGGGAGTATGGGTTCGAGTCACTTCTGGGGTGTGAGTTTTCATTCGCATATAGTCCTGGGGACCATTCAGGCTTGTTCGCATTTGTGTTCCTCACGTGTGCCCCAAAGAATGAGGTGGTTTGGTGAAATGCTATCCCCAAGATTACCATCCGAGTTGCCGTCGGGGAAGTGGCTCAAATAGCCTCGGCTATCACTTCCTATTGACGGCCGTGATGGTCAAGCGGATTAAGGCGCCCTGTAGTTACCAGTTGCGTTGCTTCTGGGAGTATGGGTTCGAGTCACTTCTGGGGTGTGAGTTTTCATTCGCATATAGTCCTGGGGACCATTCAGGCTTGTTCGCATTTGTGTTCCTCACGTGTGCCCCAAAGAATGAGGTGATTTGGTGAAATGCTATGCCCAAGATTACCATCCGAGTTGCCGTCGGGGAAGTGGCTCAAATAGCCTCGGCTATCACTTCCTTTTGACGGCCGTGATGGTCAAGCGGATTAAGGCGCCCTGTAGTTACCAGTTGCGTTGCTTCTGGGAGTATGGGTTCGAGTCACTTCTGGGGTGTGAGTTTTCATTCGCATATAGTCCTGGGGACCATTCAGGCTTGTTCGCATTTGTGTTCCTCACGTGTGCCCCAAAGAATGAGGTGATTTGGTGAAATGCTATGCCCAAGATTACCATCCGAGTTGCCGTCGGGGAAGTGGCTCAAATAGCCTCGGCTATCACTTCCTTTTGACGGCCGTGATGGTCAAGCGGATTAAGGCGCCCTGTAGTTACCAGTTGCGTTGCTTCTGGGAGTATGGGTTCGAGTCACTTCTGGGGTGTGAGTTTTCATTCGCATATAGTCCTGGGGACCATTCAGGCTTGTTCGCATTTGTGTTCCTCACGTGTGCCCCAAAGAATGAGGTGATTTGGTGAAATGCTATGCCCATGATTACCATCCGAGTTGCCGTCGGGGAAGTGGCTCAAATAGCCTCGGCTATCACTTCCTTTTGACAGCCGTGATGGTCAAGTGGATTAAGGCGCCCTGTAGTTACCAGTTGCGTTGCTTCTGGGAGTATGGGTTCGAGTCACTTCTGGGGTGTGAGTTTTCATTCGCATATAGTCCTGGGGACCATTCAGGCTTGTTCGCATTTGTGTTCCTCACATGTGCCCCAAAGAATGAGGTGATTTGGTGAAATGCTATGCCCAAGATTACCATCCGAGTTGCCGTCGGGGAAGTGGCTCAAATAGCCTCGGCTATCACTTCCTTTTGACGGCCGTGATGGTCAAGCGGATTAAGGCGCCCTGTAGTTACCAGTTGCGTTGCTTCTGGGAGTATGGGTTCGAGTCACTTCTGGGGTGTGAGTTTTCATTCGCATATAGTCCTGGGGACCATTCAGGCTTGTTCGCATTTGTGTTCCTCACGTGTGCCCCAAAGAATGAGGTGATTTGGTGAAATGCTATGCCCAAGATTACCATCCGAGTTGCCGTCGGGGAAGTGGCTCAAATAGCCTCGGCTATCACTTCCTTTTGACGGCCGTGATGGTCAAGCGGATTAAGGCGCCCTGTAGTTACCAGTTGCGTTGCTTCTGGGAGTATGGGTTCGAGTCACTTCTGGGGTGTGAGTTTTCATTCGCATATAGTCCTGGGGTCCATTCAGGCTTGTTCGCATTTGTGTTCCTCACGTGTGCCCCAAAGAATGAGGTGATTTGGTGAAATGCTATGCCCAAGATTACCATCCGAGTTGCCGTCGGGGAAGTGGCTCAAATAGCCTCGGCTATCACTTCCTTTTGACGGCCGTGATGGTCAAGCGGATTAAGGCGCCCTGTAGTTACCAGTTGCGTTGCTTCTGGGAGTATGGGTTCGAGTCACTTCTGGGGTGTGAGTTTTCATTCGCATATAGTCCTGGGGACCATTCAGGCTTGTTCGCATTTGTGTTCCTCACGTGTGCCCCAAAGAATGAGGTGATTTGGTGAAATGCTATGCCCAAGATTACCATCCGAGTTGCCGTCGGGGAAGTGGCTCAAATAGCCTCGGCTATCACTTCCTTTTGACGGCCGTGATGGTCAAGCGGATTAAGGCGCCCTGTAGTTACCAGTTGCGTTGCTTCTGGGAGTATGGGTTCGAATCACTTCTGGGGTGTGAGTTTTCATTCGCATATAGTCCTGGGGACCATTCAGGCTTGTTCGCATTTGTGTTCCTCACGTGTGCCCCAAAGAATGAGGTGATTTGGTGAAATGCTATGCCCAAGATTACCATCCGAGTTGCCGTCGGGGAAGTGGCTCAAATAGCCTCGGCTATCACTTCCTTTTGACGGCCGTGATGGTCAAGCGGATTAAGGCGCCCTGTAGTTACCAGTTGCGTTGCTTCTGGGAGTATGGGTTCGAGTCACTTCTGGGGTGTGAGTTTTCATTCGCATATAGTCCTGGGGACCATTCAGGCTTGTTCGCATTTGTGTTCCTCACGTGTGCCCCAAAGAATGAGGTGATTTGGTGAAATGCTATGCCCAAGATTACCATCCGAGTTGCCGTCGGGGAAGTGGCTCAAATAGCCTCGGCTATCACTTCCTTTTGACGGCCGTGATGGTCAAGCGGATTAAGGCGCCCTGTAGTTACCAGTTGCGTTGCTTCTGGGAGTATGGGTTCGAGTCACTTCTGGGGTGTGAGTTTTCATTCGCATATAGTCCTGGGGACCATTCAGGCTTGTTCGCATTTGTGTTCCTCACGTGTGCCCCAAAGAATGAGGTGATTTGGTGAAATGCTATGCCCAAGATTACCATCCGAGTTGCCGTCGGGGAAGTGGCTCAAATAGCCTCGGCTATCACTTCCTTTTGACGGCCGTGATGGTCAAGTGGATTAAGGCGTCTTGTACATACCAGTTGCGTGGCTCCTGGGAGTATGGGTTCGAGTCACTTCTGGGGTGTGAGTTTTCAGTTGCATATTGTCCTGGGGACCATTCAGGCTTGTTCGCATATATATATATATATATATATGTAGCAGTGGCTACAGTGGCCCTCCCGCCTTGGTGCCCCAATTCACAGTGGTGCAGTGGCCCTCCGCCTTGGTGCCCCAATTCACACTGAATACAAGTGTATTTGCAACAGGGTGGAAGCAGACCAATACGGACTGCATGGGTTGCATTGCGGAAGCACAAAGGGCTGGCATGCAAGACACAACGAGGTCAATGACATCATCAAGAGAAGCCTCGTCTCAGCTGGGTGCCCAGCGGAGAGAGAACCTCGCATCCTAGGGGTCCAAAACCTGGATTTCCCCGCACTTCGCCCTGATGGCATCACCATATACCCATGGAAGGAGGGTAGACAGTTGGTGTGGGACTACACATGTGTATCCACCCTGGCTGACACCTATGTACACTTCGGAGCTGATCAAGCAGGTGGGGCGGCCAACCACAGGGAAACAGCAAAATCACTCAAGTACAGGCGACTGGAAGGTCAATACCTCTTTGTTCCCATAGCGTCTGAGACGCATGGCTCCTGGGGCAAGAGTGCCTTGGGATTTCTCAAGGAATTGGGTTCCAAGCTCATTGACGTCACCAGAGACCCAAGGGCTTCCAGTTTTTTATTTCAGCGTCTCAGTGTGGCGATCCAGAGGGGAAATGCTTGCTGCGTCCTCGGTTCTTGTCCAGAAGCGGAGGAGCTTCAAGAGATCCATAACCTTTAGGCATTTGTCTTGTATGTTTTGTAACCTTTAAATACACAATAAAGGAAAAAAGAAAAAAAAAAGGGAAGGGGGTGGTAGGAGAAAAGCACACAGAAACTGTATTGGAGGGGACCTACATTCCCTCCAATGCGTTATGTGTGGTTTCCTCCGAGGCTATGGGTCCCCCTTCTTCCAGCCAGAGGTGGTACTCCCTTCCCTATTAAAAAAAAAATATATATATATATATATATATATATATTATATATATATATATATATATATATATATATATATATATATATATATATATATATATATATATATATATATGTTGTACCTAATAGCCAGAACGCACTTCTCAGCCTACTATTCAAGGCCCGATTTGCCTAATAAGCCAAGTTTTCATGAATTAATGTTTTTTCGTCTACCTAACCTACCTAACCTAACCTAACCTAGCTTTTTTTGGCTACCTAACCTAACCTTACCTATAAATATAGGTTAGGTTAGGTTAGGTAGGGTTGGTTAGGTTCGGTCATATATCTACGTTAATTTTAACTCCAATAAAAAAAAATTGACCTCATACATAGAGAAAAGGGTTGCTTTATCATTTCATAAGAAAAAAATTATAGTAAATATATTAATTCAGGAAAACTTGGCTTATTAGGCAAATCGGGCCTTGAATAGTAGGCTGAGAAGTGAGTTCTGGCTACTAGGTACGACATATATATATATATATATATATACATACATATATATATATATATATATATATATATATATATATATATATATATATATATATATATATATATATATACATATACATATATATATATATATATATATATATATATATATATATATATATATATATATATATATATATATATATTTTATATATACACACATATATAGATTCTATATAGACACTAGAGAAAATTCAGCAGTATGCCACCAGGCTCGCCACCATTTTCAGTATTCGTCATATCCAAGTCTGTTGTGTGATGCACATGTCTTCTTGCTTCACCACCCTGTAATGAAATATTGTTTGTTACTAATTGATTTCAATAATACATAAATTGTTTTATTATATAATATTTAATTTATTAAGTAAAAACCCCTTCCATATTATAGAATAAAAAACTAAAACATGAATCTTTATAAAACAATAGTATATCCTGCATTATTCCAGTCCATTGTTAGAGATAGTAGCCACCTCTTATTTTGGTTTTCTTTCATTATTAGTACTCAGAAAATTAAATATATCTACATATTTAGTCAAAATCAATTACATTATTTTATCTTATTCATAGCATAAATGTTCACAAAGATTACTAAAAAGAGATTGAATTAGACTACAGCAAATTGACAAACTTTACCTTGTATCTGTTTCCACCGAGTTTGTTTGGGGCGTTCTTCAACATATCAGCAATACTTGTCTCAACATCTCTTTCAGTTGCATTAGTGTGGGTGTTGATACAGGCTTCTGGAAAGTTATAAGAATTAATTGATATATATAATTATAATTCACTTTGTCAGGAGACAAGAAGCCACAGAGTAATAACATTGTTGGCGTTTATTGAGGTGTTCCCCTGTTCTCCAGTCTTCCTCCGTCCCCTCGTCCTTCCCACCATTCCCCATTCCACAGTCCTCTCGTCCTTCCCACTTCCCCGTCCCCACATTCTCCCCACTATTCCCACTTCCCCGTCCCATCGTCGTCTTTACCATTTCCCCCTCACCTGTCCCCTCTTCCTCCCCCACCATCTCCCATTCACCTGTCCCTTTGTCCTCCCCAGCATTCTCCATTCCCCTGTCCCCACCATCCCCAGTCCCCTCGTCCTCCCCACCATTACCCTCTCCTCTGTTCCCTCGTCTTCCCCACCATCCCCCCTCTCGTCCTTCCCACCATTCTAAACTACCTCATCCGATGCATTCCATAATGGTCTGATGCTTCCATCAGAAAATTGGGAACATCAAATTATCTGATGTTCCCAATTTTCTGATGGGAACATCAAATGATCTGATATTCCCATCACTGAAAAATAAGAACAGCTAAAAAAATGATATGAAAAAATTGAAAATAAAATATACTCATGAAATGAACAGTATGGTTAACAACACAGCTCAATTGCAATGCAATGTCTCAATAACATTTAATAACAATAATAACAATAACATTTAAATATACTTTAAGATATAATCTAGAAGAAAATAAGGACATTGAAACGGTTCATGAACTCGATTTCAATAAAGGACACTATGGGGAACTTTGAAAAATAGTTAATGAGTATAATTAGACAGACTTGTTGCTAGGCAGAGGAGTAAATAATGAGATATATGGCAAATTTTGCAAAATATACAATGAAGGCACACAAACATTCATACCCAAACAAAGCAAAATGCTAGGTAAGAACAAAGCAGTTGGCCCTTAGGGGAAAGGAGATACCCACAAGACTAGAATACAAGTCATTAAAAAGCACACAAGTATAATACATAATACATGCACACATATATAATCCAAAAAAATGTCAAATTTACGTACTTATTATTACATTACAAAAATCCAAGGTTTTGAAGACACATTTTCTCTTGCGCCCAACGAGTGAATACTGAGACCAGACCCCATAGGTCCCTATCCTCCTCATCATTCGTCTCACTGTGTCTCCACAGCTTGCACCGCCCATTTGAGACAGCGTCTGGACCTGTTAAAATAATGCATAAGCTGTAAGGTAATAGAGAATAATATATATCTTTCAATCTCAACATTAGATTTTCTAATTTCCAACTGTAATAAATAAATACCATTAAACTATTTTCCTTCTTAACTATTACAAAATTCCACGAATTTGAGTAACTTTTGCTTTTGTTGTATTTGTACCTTAAACATAACACTGAACAATCAATTATGTGCCACCCCACCTTCCTTCATCCCCAAAAAAAACTATTCAAAAGACATATGTACAAGGCTAAAAAAATTAAGTAACACTTACCATGCTCAGGCTAAAAGAATTAAGCAACACTTACCATACTCTTTTTATATTCACTGTTAACTTTTAGCTCGTGTGACAGACTTTCCACCTGCTCAACAGTTTCAAGTGGGGACGGAAGAATGTCTTCCAGGATTGGTATATCTCCATGTGTTTTGGACATACGGGTTTCCGTCATTTTGACGATATTCAGGATATTCCCCTGATAAAAATGTCAATTCTGACAATTCCTTCATTATGTATTCCATTTTTTCTGTTACTGCAAAAAAATAAATAAAAAGGCTTATCAGAACAAGCATTTAGTGTTGCATATATATGATATATGTATTGATCCTTAGTGGATCCTATTTTAGTGACAGACACATTGGTGTCAGGTCACTGCCAAATGGGCTACTGTCATGTAGCCTTCAATTATGTAACCTCTCCCATTCTATGATAGGGGTGACACAGGGCAGCATCCTTAGACCCCTCCTATTTGTTATATACATCAATGATCTGCTTTATGTCTCTAACATGATTAAACCTGTATTGTTTGATGATACTACCATCATCTACTTAGTTGCTTTACAAGAATGTAAAATTTGGAGTCTGTACTCTCCCTCAATGTATTTTCTTGTATGTATAGCATCACCTCAGCATCTGCTGTTAGGTGAATCAAACTGTGAACATTGTAGACTAGAAAATCTTTCCCATACAGATCACCACACCTTGATACAAAATTCAGCAAAAGGTCATGAGCATATTTGTCGTATTTTAAGGACATACATGTAAGCGAAACCAGAAAACTTATACCAACACTGAGAGTAAGGAAATGATCATACATCTCTTGGGGTAGAATACCTTTCAATACAAGCTTGCCTGTGTAGAGAAGAAACTGTCTGTATTCAGTTGCCTTCCATCTGTCAATTTTTTCCAAACCTCGTGGTTTACGTGCAAAAATATTGGGCACAAAATCTTTTATGCTCACCAATCTAGCATTAATTTCAGAAATCTGGCGGCTACATAATTTAAATGTGTTTTTCCGTATCCAGGTGACAAGAAGTCGCTTCATAACACCAAGGCACACCTGGTGCATATAGTCAATGGGAAACGCTGCAATTAAGTCTATGTTCAAGTCACAGAATGGTGATTTACCATGATGATGTTGCGAGTTAGATTGATTACGGAAGCGTGTGTCTGTTCTAATGGTTAAATTTGTTACTTCTGGATATGTCATTTTCCCCATCCAAGTACCTTTCTGTTCACATTTGTCACAGCCATAATAACCTGAAAACAGTTTTATGGACTTCACCATAGCCTTAGCAGGTGCATCACAAATTACACATTGTAATTTTATGTTGATAATTCTGTTACCATACTGAATCCCATGCAACAAAAGGTCATCCATATCAGATATAAAATCATATAAGAAATTTAAATCACTTGGCTTAGAACGTCCATACATGAGGACAACTGGAAAGACTTTCAAAGGTTTAATATTCATTACTGCACAGAGAACTGGCCACAAAGCATCATTTTTGCTTCTAAATATAGGAAGGCCATCAATGTTACATGACAATAATAATTGTCTCAGTCCTTTTATAGTTGCTTTTGGATATCTACTTATGTTTTTTAACAGTTCCTCTTTTAACCCAAAGTAGACATATTTCATTCCAGATTTTTGCTGAGTTTCTATGTACCTTTCAGAACTGATTAGTGTCCGAGCTGTTTTTGGTGAGTAGTCAAATCCCATTTGCCTCAAAATTTTTAATAATTCATCAACAGCATTGTGTATAACACCATTCTTGTTTACCCACTGAATTAATAAATTCTGTGGGTAAACAAGTGAATGATGATTATCATGGTCATCATTCTCCTCCTCACTTTGAGAATTAGATAATACATCATGAATATCAGTAAGATTCATGTGTAAATCATCAATTTCAGAGCCTAATCCATACTCTTGATTTGACTCGGCTTCAAAAGAACTAATGTCATTGTCTGACAACTCAATCTCTGAACTTGATGCTGCCTCAGTAAGATTAATGGGTTCACTAGTGTGTACAGCTGTATTTGGATGCATTTTGTGTATACGTTTTAGCCTTCTTGATACTTGCATCCATCTGTTGTTGAACTGGAGTCGCTTTTTATGCTTATACTCGTACATTCTGTTAAAGAGTGTCAAATTTCTACATTAGACTACCATATTACCTATATTATTGTTAATAATGTATTGACAGATGCAATATGTATTAAAATTCTAAAAATAAGTCATGCATTATATACAATGTGTGGGAAACTGTCTGCTGAGAAAAGCTGGTGTGGGGGTTGTTACAAGAGTGAGTAATAATTAAAGCTGGTGCATATAACATCCTTGTCAGGCACATGCAAAAGTGAACACTTCCAGAATTGGAGACATGCAGAAATGTCACATGTGGAAATAGAGGCATGCCAAAACAAAGACATGCATAAATTCAAATTCTTATCTAAATAATTTCTAGTGATTATTATATAAATTATTCCATCAGTACTAGATCAAATATTCACAAAAAAAGGAGAAGAGATATTTGATATTCAATACCATCCTTCCTTTGGAAAGAGTAATCATGTCCTGTTGGACATTAATTATATGCTGAGATATAATCTAAAAGAAAATAGGGACATTGAAATGGTTGTTAAACTCTATTTCAATAAAGGACACTATAGGGAACCTCGAACCCTGTATTACAAGTGTAAGTGAAAATATTGGAAAAAATAATTAAAGCTAAATGTGAAGAACACCTGGAGACAAATGCTACACTTGCTTACATTTATGAATTGCTTTTAAATACATAGGTCAAATACTAAAGAAATTGTTTAAAACTTTTGTTAGACCACAGCTGGAATATGCAGCGGTTGTATGGTGCCCATATCTAAAGAATCACATCAACAAACTGGAAAAGGTATAGACATGCCAATAAGTGGCTCCCAGGTTAGAGGCATAAAATGCCAAAACTAGATGGCAGAATAAAAAGAAGATATTGTAAAAGGTAACCAAACAAAGATGCCACAGAAATATTAGAAAATTAACTTTCGCAAGCAGCGTGGTAGACACGGTTGGAACAAGTTAGGTGAGAGGGTGATGGAGGCCAAAACCATCAGTAGTTTCAAAGCATTTTATGACAGTGCTGGGATGGGACACCATAGGCGTAGCCACAAATAATAGAATTTGGCGGTTCATATCACATTTTTTAAAATTAGAGATAAGGATGGTAATAAAGTTCAATGTAAAAACACCTATTATTAATGAATTTGTGAGAACTTCATATAAAATTAACAACTGAGCAAAGTATAGTACCATAGAAATAAAAAAAAAATGCTGCATGTTATTTTTTCACATTACCTTTCTGTAGATATTTTCCTTTGTTACTACGTGAATGATCCGGTTCAGTAGTGTTGTAGTAGTTGCCTGCAGTACCTGCAGTTTGTACCGGTTCAGTAGTGTTGTAGTAGTTGCCTGCAGTACCTGCAGTTTGTACCGGTTCAGTAGTGTTGTAGTAGTTGCCTGCAGTACCTGCAGTTTGTACCGGTTCAGTAGTGTTGTAGTAGTTGCCTGCAGTACCTGCAGTTTGTACCGGTTCAGTAGTGTTGTAGTAGTTGCCTGCAGTACCTGCAGTTTGAAACAAATGTTAGAGACAATAGGCAGATCATTGATATATATAAGAAATAGGAGAGGTCCCAAGATGCTGCCCTGTGGCACTCTAACAGTTATTGAATAATAATTCATAATTTTTTTTTTTTAGTGTGCCTGCGGCCTGGTCCTCGACCAGGCCTCCACCCCCAGGAAGCATCCTGTAATAACTGACTCACACCAAGGTACCTATTTTACTGCTAGGTAACAGGGACATAGGGTGAAAGAAACTCTGCCCATTGTTTCTCGCCAGTGCCTGGGATCGAATCTAGGACCACAGGATCACAAGTCCATTCCGGCATAGTAGGCCGAGAAGTGCGTTATATTTATTTAATTTATTTTTATATTTATTTATTTATTTATGCATATACAAGAAGGTACATTGGGAATGCGAGGATACATAATATGGTAATTACAGTCAATAATTACAATAATTTTTTCAAATATTTTTGATAGAATGGGTAGATTTGATAATGGTCTATAATTGTTTATGTCCGCCGGATTGCCTCCTTTATGGACTGGCGTTACTCTTGCTTTTTTGAGGATATTTTGATTGTAAACTGATAGACAGGTGCTATTTTGGAGTTTGTTTTTAGCCTGGTGTGCTGTGAAATACTTGCAATGGTATTTAAGTGTGGAATCAATATCAAGTGTGGAAAAGCTTCAGATGGTGCATTCAGATGATGAACATTACCTAGTTCCTTCATCTGGGAAGAATGAAGACATATTGGTGCATTCAGATGATAAAAACTAACTACTATAGTTCAATTGATAATATAAATAATAAATAAATACCAAAATATAAAAAATACCAAAATAAATAAATACCAATATAAATTTAATAAATAAATACCATTAAACTATTTTCTGTTTAACTGTTAGAAAAAATCAATTAGATATATAAAAAGAAATAAAAAAGATTACATGGATGGTAAAATCTGGATTCCCAACTAGAATTTATATAGATGTGATAGAGAAACTAGGTCAAATGGAGGAGTAGGTCTGTATATTAAACAGCACCTGACGTGCACAGAGCTACTAAACTCAATGTGGTGGTAGAGGTTCTTGGAATTAAGAAAGAAAAATAAACCTAATTATTATTCTAATATATAAACTGCCTGATATAAAGGTTGAGGAATTCACAGACAGCACATACTGTGCCGGCATCAACTGCCATGCTTTTTTAAGGATATTTTGATTGTAAAATGATAGACAGGTGCTATTTTGGAGTTTGTTTTTAGCCTGGTGTGCTGTGAAATACTTGCAATGGTATTTAAGTGTGGAATCAATATCAAGTGTGGAAAAGCTTCATATGGTGCATTCAGATGATGAACATTACCTAGTTCCTTCATGTGGAAAGAATGAAGACATATTGGTGCATTCGGATGATAAAAACTAACTACTGTAGTTCAATTGATAATATAAATAATAAATAAATACCAAAATATAAAAAATACCAAAATAAATAAATACCAATATAAATTTAATAAATAAATACCATTAAACTATTTTCTGTTTAACTGTTAGAAAAAATCAATTAGATATATAAAAAGAAATAAAAAAGATTACATGGATAGTAAAATCTGGATTCCCAACTACAATTTATATAGATGTGATAGAGAAACTAGGTCAAATGGAGAAATAGGTCTGTATATTAAACAGCACCTGATGTGCACAGAGCTACTAAACTCAATGTGGTGGTACAGGTTCTTGGAATTAAGGAAGAAAAATAAACCTAATTATTATTCTAATATATAAACTGCCTGATATAAAGGTTGAGGAATTCACAGACAGCACATACTGTGCCGGCATCAACTGCCGTGCCGGCATCGGCTGCTGTGCCGGCATCAACTGGTAATTTAAACAAAAATAATAGGCACCACACAGCAGATTGATAGCACATATAAGAAGCCCACCACACACTACAACTACCACCACACACTACCACCACCACACATTACAACCTCCACCATTACATATCACAACCACCACCATGTGAGAAATCTTTAAGGAATTCTGATAAAGAAAGAGATCTTGGGGTGGTTCTAAATAGAAAACTGTCACCTGAGGACCACATAAAGAACATTGTGTGAGGAGCCTATGCCATGCATTCCAACTTCAGAATTGCTTTTAAATACATGGATGGCGAAATACTAAAGAAATTGTTCACCACTTTTGTTAGTCCGAAGCTAGAATATGCAGCAGTTGTGGGGTGCCCATATTGGGGTGCCATCACATTTAAACCAACCAAGCCCACAAATACGTCAACATGGACCAGCATTACACCGTCTAACATACTCTGTCAGATGTTACAACTAAATTTGTGAATTCAAGACCTAATCTATTGTATAACACAGTGTTAATACGAGAAAAACATTACTTACATTCGAAGCCGTGTTTTAAAATGGCGGGGATCTTGTTCTACTGACGCTCCAAACTGTGTGTTCGTTTGCGTATGATGAACGTGTGACAATTTACTACAACAATTATTTAATTATTCTTATTCTTTATTTTACTATTTTTGGGTACATGAAATTTCAAACTTATTTGCACACAATAATATAATTGCATTGTCATAACCTTTATATATTACGGAAAATATGATGACATGAACGAAGTCAAAGTCAAATCGAAGTCAAAGTCATTGGCCGAACGTATTAGTCATTTTTTTCTCACAAACGAGAGGGATAAAAAAGACCCACATAGTATACAGTAAAGTCAGTTTTATTCAGGAAAGTAGATACATAGTTGATTTACAAACATAATGTTAACAAACATAATGTAAACAAAGAAAACATAAAATAAACAATAATGTAAACAAAGAAAACATAAAACAAACATAATGTATGCTTTTGTAAAATGATGGAAAGGATTTTGTTAAATAGGCTACTCTACCATGTAGGTGATAACATGTCTAGTAATGTCTTTGTTTTTATCAAAGGCAAAAGTACTGCGGATTGTCTCTTAAAGTGTTTGTCTAATGGGGATGACAATTGTAGAGTTTTTGTTGATCTACAAGGAGCATTTAATAAAGCCAATAGGGAAGTAATCTTATACGAATTAGCCAATCTGGGAATAACAGGGAGATTGCTAGACTGGATAAGGGATTATCTACAAGGCAGAAAAGGTCAGGTGTATTACCAGGGATACATGTCTGAGGAACGGAGGTTTCAGTTAGGTACCCCACAAGGGGGAGTATTAAGTCCCACCTTATTCAATGTATTAATGAACAGATTAGCATCAGAGATGTATCCTCCAGGGGTCACGACGATCATATATGCTGATGACATTCTTATACAAGGCACTTCTGGGAACAAAATTCAAACTGCTCTTAACATACTTGGTACAACTTGTCACAAGTTAGGCTTAGTTATAAATGCAGATAAAACCAAATATGAGTATAGGAAACGAAGAAATATAACACTTACTCTAAATGGTGTGGAACTGAGCCGTGTTCAGAAGTACAAGTATCTGGGCATGTATGTTGGATTCACATGTGAGAGTAAAAATGCTGAAATAAATCATATCAGCACCTTATGTAAAGCCCGTCTGCATCCTCTGAAAGCACTGGCTTTTTCTGGTAAAGGTGTTGGGGTACCTATCTTGCGGATGTTATACATAAGTACTGTTCGGTCCCTGATAGACTACGCAGCACCCGTATTGTCTTACACAGGCCAAGGCAGAATTAAAAAAATAGAGCTGATACAGAACGAGGCTATGAGGATTATTCTTGGATGTCAAAGAAATGCAATGATTGAAATAATGAGAATGGAATTAAATTTACAGAGTGTGTGTGATAGAGTCCGTGACATTAACACTAGAATATCTATTCGTTTCATGCGGAGAAAAGGAGGGGATAAGCTGTTTCAGAGGGTTCAGACCTGCTTGAGTGACGTGCACACTTCCAGGAAACTGAGGGAGACATGCTACACGAGGGGATTAGCTCATGACCTCAGGGAATACGACATACTTGACTGCTGTAAACCCTCTCGACAGTGTAATATGTCTGCTCCCTGGAAAGTACAGAAAATAGACGTCGAAATTGTACCCCTCAAGGTGAAAAAGATTCATCATGAACCGGGACAATTACGGTGTTTGTATGGAAGCATGATATCTCGGTTACCAAGAGGCAACAGTATACATGTATATTGCGATGGGTCGGTGGCTGAGGATGGCAGGGCAGGGTGTGGTGTGCTAATAAGGGATTATACAGAGTTTGGGACTGTGGACAGGATAATTGAACTCTGGCTTAGTAATTATATATCATCCACACAAGCTGAACTGCAGGCCATTCTGGCGTGTTTGGAGGAAGTACGTCATGACGACAAAAATGTTTTTGTATTTGTCGATAGCCGAGGAGCAATGGAGTCCTTAAACAGTCGAAACCCAGTCTTCATGCCTATAGTTGAGGACTGTAAGAGAAGAATAACTGAGATACAGCTGAAAGGTTATAGTGTGAAATTCATGTGGATTACATCTCATGTTGGAATAGTGCTCAACGAGGTGGCGGATGACTTGGCCAAACGTGCCACATCAGGTTCGTCCCGCCACTTCCAACACTCTTGCGGGTGGGCCGCGACCATTATTCTACATTTATACTCATATCACCGTATTGGGAATTTCATTGCGAGTCCATTGATACCAAAATTAACGCTGTAGGACAAATGTGGAGGTGATAACAATCCCAAGAGTAAAAACATTTTGTTGCTGTTGGGTGCTCATGGCGAGTCATCTACGTAGTTATTTATTTGCTGCTGGTATCCCTATACCTTTCGTGACTTTTTTTACTGATGTTCTTCTAGAGAATTTTATTGCAAACACGTTGGTACCAAAATGAAATACGTAGCTCGAGAACTAAGGTCAGGAGAGTAAAAAGAGTATACACATTTTTGTTTTGACGCTTAAGTGACAAAAATGCCGCGCGCACATACCACTAACATTACTATAGTGTGACTCACTATAGATGTAAAGTGCCTTGTATAGTGACTGTTGTGAGCCTCTTGTAATGTCACTTGTGACACCTCTTTGTATCACTTGTGACACAAATATATTATATTATATATAATAGGGTACAAATACATAAATGACAGTACAAAAAGCACATTTAACATACTGTCTATCATACAATTATCACACATCCAAACAATGTGATGTGGTAAACTACTCTACTACTAAACTACATATTCTACAATCTGATTCTGCCTATTGCTTAATTTAGAAACTGTATGACTAGACCACACACTAGAAGGCGAAGGGACGACGAAGTTTCGGTACCGAACCAGTATTTTCCCAGGTCTTTCCTAAATCTAAACTTATGCAATTTATACCCATTATTTCGTCTGGTGCTGATACTTTTAATATCCCATTTGTTATGTCCATTCATCAACTTGTAAACCTCTATCATGTCACACTTAACTCTTCGCCGTTTCAGTGAATGCAATTGAGGAATTAACTTTGTCATTCTATGCTGGATACGTTCAAGTGAATTTATATAAATTCTATAGTACGGCGACCAAAACTGAACTGCATAATCAAAATGGGGCCTGACCAGAGCAACAAATTGATTGATTGATTAGAATTAAGTCACCCAAGAGACGGCATGGGAATGAATAGCTTTAAAGAGCAAGATATAGCTAAAGAACAAAACCAGGTGTCTTGTTATTAACCCTTCGATTAATAAATCCTAGTGTACTATTTGCCTTATTACGAACATTCATGCATTGATCTTTTGGTTTTAAGTTCTTACTAATCATAACTCCAAGTTCCCTTTCGAAATACCAGACTTCGCAATCACAACACCATCTATCTCGTATCTTGTAACTCTATCATATCATTACCTAACCTCAAAACATTACATTATCAGCATTGAACTGCATCTGTCAACCTTTTGCCCATTTCAAAACTCTATTTAGATCAACTTGAAGAGATAGTGAGTCTTCTTCTGTGTTATTTCCCTACCGATTTTTGTATCATCGGCAAATTTGCAAATGTTGTTACTCAAACCTGAATTTAAATCATTTATATTTACAGTATTTAGCACTGTCTGTTTTTTTATTTTAAATGACGCTGTTTGTCGACCGAATTGTATTTGTGCTGCTTTCAGCCATGTTCCCCCCTTTTTATCTCATTTTTTTATTTGTTCTCAACTCTTTTTATTCTTTATGTTCAATTAGTATTAAGCTTTAGTCATTTTAATTTTTCATGCCCGAAACGCTTTGCGTAATAGTGGCTTTAGGCATTGTATGTACTAGCCCTATCTATAAACTCATTACTCTTTGTAAAATCTCTTGTATGTATGTACCTTACCTAAATAAACATTTGATTTGATTTGAGTATTATAAACAACAGAGGTCCCAGGACAGAGCTTTGAGGTACTCAACCTACAACATTTTCCAACTCTGACTTAACCCCATTTATACTAACTCTGTTGAGCGTTGACCATTTATTCATCAACTCTGTTGATGTGTGCACTTAATTGGCGGTCAGTGGTGGAGCTTAATTCTTAAAAAGCAATATATACTTTCGATCGTGATTTAGTTTAGTCTGCCGTTTAAAGAAAAAAAGAGCATATCAATGTTATATCACAGAAAACGAATTTATCATAAACTCATGTATTTGTCTTACAGGCTATGGTGCCAATGTCAGAATTGTGAAAATGATGTACTTTGCATACATCAGATCTTTTGTGGATTATGCTGCACCTCTGCTTGTTTTGATGCCTGAAAGAAAGCTTGGAGGGCTTGAAAAATTGCAGAACGAAGCCTTGAGGATAATCCTTGGGTGCCCTCGTACCACAAAGATACCTTATATGAGAAAGGAACTTAATATACTGAGCGTTGTTGATCGTGTTACTGAAATTGACTGTCAAATTGGTATAAAAATGCTTAGGCTAACTCATCCTAATCCTTGCACAGAAGCCCTCCAGAATTTCTTTATTGAAGATCAGCATTGTTCCAAATGGATAACAAAAACAGGAACTCAACTCAGAATGTATGGGGTTCATGATTTGTACCAAGAGAAACAACAACGGCACTTTTCTGCACCGTGGGAGGTTACACCCTTTCCAGTTTTAATCCCTCCCATTCCACCCAAGAAGCAAATTAGAGATCAGCCCAAGCTTCGTCTTGAGGCAAAGCTCAACGCCTTAAGCAATATTGATGCTCTGTCCACAGAGCATTCTCTCTCTCAAATTATATACACTGATGGTTCCCTACACCGCACCACGGGTGCAGCTGGAAGTGCAGTTGTCCTGACAATGGGCGATGGCCTATACTTTGAGTGGGGAGTCCGTATAAACAACTGGGCCTCTACCCTTCAGACTTAACTATTTGTCTTGATCCTTGCACTGAAATGTGTACAAGTCTCAAAACTTGATACATTAATTGTAAGTGACTCCTTATCATCCTTAAATGCTCTCAACTCTTTAAGACATAACTGTATCATGCTTGTGTCCGAAGCTAGACACAAATACAACAAAATTATTAAGGATGGTAACAGAGTCCATTTCATGTGGTCTCCATCTCATGTTGGGCTCCGAATGCATGATAAAGCTGATAAGTTAGCCAAAGAATCTGCCTTTAAAGGAGCCGTTGAGTGTAACCTTGGATTGTCACTGAGCAATCTGAGAGCAGCAGTACACCGAGAACTTCAACAAGATCTTGTAGATCTGAGGCAAAGTGAAATTGACACCAGTAATTCCATCTATCATCATACTATCATGCAAGAGGAGCCACACATCTATGGATCATCCAATAAAATCAGCAGACTTCTAGATGTTACTACTGCTCGGCTTAGACTCGGTTACAAGTATCTCTGGGAATTCTCATTATCTGCTGATGTAGACCTGACCAAATGTAAACTGTGTCAACAAAATTATTCGCACACCCTCATCACTATGTGATGGAGTGCGAAAAGATACGTGAATTTAGAGACAATTCTATAACCAATGTTCCAGCGATGTGTCAATATTTCATTCAAAATGATCTTCTACCAGAAATTTTAGCCAAATATCCCCAGTTTGCTAACTGTAGATAACAACTAAGTGATTGTAACCTATCCACCGCTGCCCACTGGATGGGGGGCGGAGTGCAGGACAAACATATAAATTTTGATACTAGCTCTCCACATATGTCAGTTGCTTAATTTTGAACCTGTACTTGAGGTCAATCTCGAACCCATTGTTGATGTGATGACTTATATTGAATTTTGTAACTAGCTCATCAAGATTGTAACTTGCTTAGCTAAATGAATTGTGGGGTTCAGTCCCTGAGCCCATTATGTGCCTCTGTAACCCTTTCCACTACCGCCCACAAGATGGGTATGGGGTGCATAATAAATGAACTAAACTAACTAACTCATATTGAACTGTTCCATCTCATGTTGGAATAGTGCTCAACGAGGTGGCGGATGACTTGGCCAAACGTGCCACATCAAAACCACAAGTTGACATTGATGTGAATTCACAATGAGACAAATAAGAAGCAAAATCAGAAATATTCAGGCACAGGCGGGAGTGGAGAGGAAAGAGATAATGTATGAGAGTAGTCAAACCATGACTACATGTATGTGAGTCAAAACACCCATTTCACTTATGGTAAAAGGAGAAATGCTTGGAGTGACTCTGTGTACATGCGGCTCAGGCTTGGGTACAAATATTACTGGGAATATGGGATAGATGTTCATGATAATGACACGAAGTGTAAACTATGTGGTATGTTAAGGTCTCACACCCTGGCTCATTATGTTCTTGATTGTCCCTTAATTAATGTATATAGAAACACTTAGATAAGGACTGTTCCTGAACAAATAGCCTGGATGTGTCACAAAGGAAAGGTTGATGATATTCTTGTGAGATATAAGAATTTTGCACCAAGACTGTAATATTTTGTTGAATTATCTGCAGGTGTCTTACAAATTGTCTATACAGTATACCTAGATCATAAAAGTATTTGTGTGTACGTCTGATAACATACTACTTGTGAAGGAGGAAATGTATATGTTTATCTCTCAGAATGTTAGGTAATATGTTTATTTGTGATGTGTGTCTATGTATGTATTAACACGTTGTACTGAATGGGGTGAGAATAGCTTGAGCTACCTCATCCCTTTGTTTTTCATGCCCGAAACGCTTTGCATAATAGTGGCTTTAGGCATTGTATGTACTAGCCCTATCTATAAACTCATTACTCTTTGTAAAATCTCTTGTATGTATGTACCTTATCTAAATAAACATTTGATTTGATTTGAGTATTATAAACAACAGAGGTCCCAGGACAGAGCTTTGAGGTACTCAACCTACAACATTTTCCAACTCTGACTTAACCCCATTTATACTAACTCTGTTGAGCGTTGACCATTTATACATCAACTCTGTTGATGTGAGCACTTAATTGGCGGTCAGTGGTGGAGCTAAATTCTTAAAAAGCAATATATACATTCGATCGTGATTTAGTTTAGTCTGCCGTTTAAAGAAAAAAATAGCATATGAATGGTATATCACAGAAAACGAATTTATCATAAACTCATGTATTTGTCTTATCATATTGAACTGCATTCATATTTTTAATATAAAACAATATGAATATCCAAATTTCTGTAAATCCCCTACCATGTTGGAATCTGTGGAAATGAATGAGGAAATGTGCTGGCTGAAGGCGCAGAAGGAAACCACATTGGTTTCATTTTGGATACAAATGTCCATGGAGATTCAGAATGGAAACTAATTATATAGTTGAACCTGCAGAGAGGAGTTTAAGAATCTGTGTTGAGAGTGATGGACAGAGCCTTCGCAATTATACTTCAGAGAATGTAAACATCTAAGAGTCATTAGAAATATGTGTAGAATAATAAACCCGACATTGTTTGAGTTAGGGAAAACACCATTTGTCATATAGATACTAGCTGTTCTTAAAGATTCACCCATTTTGCACCAGCAAGATAACATATAAGATTTTTAGGGTTGACGAATGTTAATCTTCTTGTTTGATAAACTGTGCACTTGAGACATAGTTAATAAGAACACGCCAATATATAAGACAACAAAAAGTTTTCAGATTCTTTCACACCACTTTCCAGCAACTTTTATAATTTATATAAATTATTTTAGGGAATAATACATAAATTATATATTTAAACATGATATTAGTGTTTATTGGAATGCATAAGGAGTCAAATTGTGTAAAAAGAGCAATTTTTAGAAAATTTGGAAAACTATTTTTTTCTGATCATATATTATAACTAAATGGATTTTGAACGTTTCACTGAGCCAATATATATCATTCACAATTTATTAATGAATTATACAAAAAACACCACGAATTTTATAATTAAACATGTAAAAACTATTTGTAATACATTAGGAACAAAATAGTTGTAGAAAAACAATTTATTATAAAACCTTTGAGTTTGGATTTTTTGATTAAAAGTTTCTCAAAGGCTCTCCTGTATCATTCTCAATGCAAATCATTCCCACACCTATGGGAAGAGATAGACAAACGTTTCCTAGATGATTTGTGTTTGCTGGGGAAGAGGCTAAAGAGAGTGATGCAAAGGCTCAAGTGAGGGATGCAGAATCTCATGAGAAGGATGCAGGAGTTCAAGAGACGGATGCAAAGGCTCAAGAGAGGGATGCAGAGGCTCAAGTGAGGGATGAAGAGGCTCTTGAGAGTGATGCAGAGGTTCAAGAGAGGGATGCAGAGGCTTAAGAGAGTGATGCAATGGCTCAAGAGAGGGATACAGAGGCTCATGAGAGGGATGCAGGAGCTCAAGAGAGGGATGCAGAGGCTCAAGAGAGTGATGCAGAGGCTTAAGATAAGGATGCAAAGGCTCAAGAGAGTGATGCAGAGGCTTAAGAAAGGGATGCAGAGGCTCAAGAGAATGATGTAGAGGCTCAAGAGAGTGCTGCAGAGGCTCAAGAGAGGGATGCTGAGGCTCCAGAGAGTAATGCAGAGGCCCCAGAGAGTGATGCAGAGGCTGAAGAGAGAGATGCCAAGGCTTAAGAGAGTGATGCAGGGATTCAAGAGAGTGATGCAGAGGCTCAATAGAATGATGTAGAGGCTTAGGAGAGGGATGCAGAGGCTCAAGAGAATGATGCAGAGGCTCAAGAGAGTGATGCAGAGGATCAAGAGAGGGATGCAGAGGCTTAAGAAAATGATGCAGAGGCTGAAGCGAGTGAAGTAGAGGCTTAAGAGAGTGATGTAGAGGCTCTGGAGAGTGATGCAGAGGATCAAAAGAGTGATGCAGAGGATCAAGAGAGTGGTGCAGAAGCTCAAAGGAGTGATGCAGAGGATCATGAGGGGGAAGCAGAGGCTTAAGAGAGTGATGCAGAGGCTGAAGAGAGTGTTGCAGAGGCTTAAGAGAGGGATGTAGAGGCTCAGGAGAGTGATGCAGAGTCTCAAGAGAGCGATGCAGAGGCTCATGAGAGTGATGCAGAGGCTTACGAGAGGGCTACAGAGGCTAAAGAGAGGGATGCATAGGCTCAAGAGAGTGATGCAGAGGCTCAACAGAGGAATGCAGAGGCTGAAGAGAGTGATGCAGAGGCTCAAGAGAGGGATGCAGAGGCTCAAGAGAGTGATTCAGAGGCTTACGAGAGTGATGCAGAGGCTTAAGAGAGTGATGCAGAGGTTTAAGAGAGTGATGCAGAGGCTCAAGAGAGGGATGCAGAGGCTCAAGAGAGGGATGCAATGGCTCAAGAGAGGGATACAGAGGCTCAAGTGAGGGATGCAGAGGCACAAAAGAGGGATGCAGAGGCTCTTGAGAGTGACGCAGAGGCTCAAGAGAGGGATGCAGAGGCTTAAGAGAGTGATAGAAAGGCTCATGAGAGAGATGCAGAGTCTCAGGAGAGAGATGCAGGAGTTCAAGAGAGTGATGCAGAGGCTCAAGAAAGGGATGCAGTGGCTTAAGAAAGTGATGCAGAGGCTCAAAAAAGGGATGCAGAGGCTTAAGAGGGTGATGCAGAGGCTAACGAGAGTGATTCAGAGGCTCAAAAGATGGATGCAGAGGCTCAAGAGAGTGATGCTGAGGATTAGAAGAGGGAAAACAGAGGCTAAAGAGAGTGATGCAGAAGATGAAGAGAGTGATGCAGAGGCTCAAGAGAGGGATGCAGAGGCTCAAGAGAGTGATTCAGAGGCTTACGAGAGTGATGCAGAGGCTTAAGAGAGTGATTCGGAGGCTTACGAGAGTGATGCAGAGGCTTAGGAGAGGGATGCATAAGCTTACGAGAGTGATGCAGAGGCTTAAGAGGGTGATGCAGAGACTCAAGAGAGGGATGAATAGGCTCACGAGAGGGAGGCAGAGGCTCAAGAGAGGGATGCAGAGGCTAAAGTGAGTGATGCAGAGGCACAAGAGAGGGATGCAGAGGCTTAAGAGAGTGATGCAAAGGATCAAGAGAGTGATGCAGAGGATCAAGAGAGGGAAGCAGAGGCTTAAGAGGGTGATTCAGAGGCTTACGATAGTGATGCATAGGCTTACAAGAGTGATGCAGAGGCTTAAGAGAGGGATGCAGAGGCTTAGGAGAATGATGAAGAGGCTCAAGAGAGTGATACAGAGGCTTAAGAGGGTGATACAGAGGCTCAAGAGAGGGATGCATAGGCTCAAGAGAGGGATGAATAGGCTCAAGAGAGGGATGCAGAGGCTCAAGAGAGGGATGCAGAGGCTAAAGTGAGTGATGCAAAGGCTCAAGATAGTGATGCAAAGGCTCAAGAGAGGGATGTAGAGGCTGAAGAGAGTCATGCAGAGGCTCAGGTGAGTGATGCAGAGGCTTAAGAGAGTGATGCAGTGGATCAAGAGAGGGAAGCAGTGGCTTGAGAGAGTGATGCAGAGGCTCAAGAGAGTGATGCGGAGGCTAAAGAAAGTGATAGAGAGGCTCAAGAGAGTGATGCAGAGGGTCAAGAGAGTGATTCAGAGGCTTACTAGAGTGATGCAGAGGCTTACGAGAGTGAGGCAGAGCCTTAGGAGAGGGATGCACAGGCTCAAGAGTGAGATGCAGAGGCTTAAGAGGGTGATGCAGAGGCTCAAGAGAGTGATGCAGACGATCAAGAGAGTGATGCAGAGGCTCGAGAGAGTGATGCAGAGAATCAAGAGAGTGATGCAGAGGATCAAGTGAGGGAAGCAGAGGCTTAAGAGGGTGATTCAGAGGCTCAAGAGAGTGAGCCAGAGGCTCAAGAGAGGGATGCAGGGGCTCAAGAGAGTGATGCAGAGGCTCAAGAGAGTGATGCAGAGGCTAAAGAGAGTGATAGAGCGGCTCAGGAGAGTGATGTAGAGGCTCAAGAGAGTGATGCAGGAGTTCAAGAGAGGGATTCAGAGGCTCAAGAGAGTGATTCAGAGGCTTACGAGAGTGATGCATAGGCATAAGAGAGCGATGCAGAGGCTTAAGAGAGAGATGCAGAGGCTTAAGAGAGGGATGCAGAGGTCAAGAGAGGGATGCAGGGGCTCAAGAGTGGGATGCAAAGGCTCAAGTGAGGGATGCAGAGGCACAAGAGAGGGATGCAGAGGCTCTTGAGAGTGACGCAGAGGCTCAAGAGAGGGATGCAGAGGCTTAAGAGAGTGATAGAAAGGCTCATGAGAGGGATGCAGAGTATCATGAGAGAGATGCAGGAGTTCAAGAGAGTGATGCAGAGGCTCAAGAAAGGGATGCAGTGGCTTAAGAAAGTGATGCAGAGGCTCAAAAAAGGGATGCAGAGGATTAAGAGGGTGATGCAGAGGCTCACGAGAGTGATTCAGAGGCTCAAGAGATGGATGCAGAGGCTCAAGAGAGTGATGCTGAGGATTAGGAGAGGGAAAACAGAGGCTAAAGAGAGTGATGCTGAAGCTGAAGAGAGTGATGCAGAGGCTCAAGAGGGGGATGCAGAGGCTCAAGAGAGTGATTCAGAGGCTTACGAGAGAGATGCAGAGGCTTAAGAGAGTGATGTAGAGGCCTAAGAGAGGGATGCAGAGGCTCAAGAGAGGGATGCAGAGGTCAAGAGAGGGATGCAATGGCTCCAAAGAGGGATGCAGAGGCTCAAGTGAGGGATGCAGAGGCACAAGAGAGGGATGCAGAGGCTTAAGAGAGTGATGCAGAGGCTCAAGAGAGGGATGCGGAGGCTTAAGCGAGTGATGCAAAGTTCAAGAGAGGAATGCAGAGGCTCATAAGAGGGATGCAGAAGTTCAAGAGAGAGAAGCAAATGCTCATGAAAGGGATGCAGAGGCTTAAGAAAGTGATGCAGAGGCTCAAAAGAGGAATGCAGAGGTTCAAGAGGGTGATGCAGAGGCTCAAGAAAGGGATGCAGAGGCTTAAGAAAGTGATGCAAAGGCTCAAAAAAGGGATGCAGAGGCTTAAGCGGATGATGCAGAGGCTCAAGGGAGTGATGCAGAGGCTTAAGAGAGTGATGAAGAGGCTCAAGAGAGTGATGCAGAGGCTTAAGAGAGTGGTGCAGAGGCTCAAGAGAGTGTTGCAGAGGATCAAGAGACCGATGCAGAGGCTCGAGAGAGTGATGCAGAGGCTCAAGAGACGGATTCAGAGGCTCAAGAGAGTGATGCTGAGGATCAGGAGAGGGAAAGCAGAGGCTTAAGAGAGTGATGCAGAAGCTGAAGAGAGTGATGCAGAGGCTCTAGAGAGTGATGCAGTGGCTTAAGAGAGTGATGTAGAGGCTCAAGAGAGTGATGCAGAGGGTCAAGAGAGCGATGCAGAGGCTCGAGAGAGTGATGCAGAGGCTCAAGAGAGGGATTCAGAGGCTTAAGAGAGTGTGGCAGAGGCCTCAAGAGAGTGATGCAGAGGCTGAAGAGAGTGATGCAGAGGCTGAAGAGAGTGATGCAGAGGCTAAAGAGAGTGATGAAGAGGCTCAAGAGAGTGATGCAGGGGCTCAAGAGAGTGATGCAGAGGCTGAAGAGAGGGATGCTGAGGCTCCAGAGAGGGATGCAGAGGCTCAAGAGAGTGATGCAGACGATCAAGAGAGTGATGCAGAGGCTCGAGAGAGTGATGCAGAGAATCAAGAGAGTGATGCAGAGGATCAAGTGAGGGAAGCAGAGGCTTAAGAGGGTGATTCAGAGGCTCAAGAGAGTGAGCCAGAGGCTCAAGAGAGGGATGCAGGGGCTCAAGAGAGTGATGCAGAGGCTCAAGAGAGTGATGCAGAGGCTAAAGAGAGTGATAGAGCGGCTCAGGAGAGTGATGTAGAGGCTCAAGAGAGTGATGCAGGAGTTCAAGAGAGGGATTCAGAGGCTCAAGAGAGTGATTCAGAGGCTTACGAGAGTGATGCATAGGCATAAGAGAGTGATGCAGAGGCTTAAGAGAGAGATGCAGAGGCTTAAGAGAGGGATGCAGAGGTCAAGAGAGGGATGCAGGGGCTCAAGAGTGGGATGCAAAGGCTCAAGTGAGGGATGCAGAGGCACAAGAGAGGGATGCAGAGGCTCTTGAGAGTGACGCAGAGGCTCAAGAGAGGGATGCAGAGGCTTAAGAGAGTGATAGAAAGGCTCATGAGAGGGATGCAGAGTATCATGAGAGAGATGCAGGAGTTCAAGAGAGTGATGCAGAGGCTCAAGAAAGGGATGCAGTGGCTTAAGAAAGTGATGCAGAGGCTCAAAAAAGGGATGCAGAGGCTTAAGAGGGTGATGCAGAGGCTCACGAGAGTGATTCAGAGGCTCAAGAGATGGATGCAGAGGCTCAAGAGAGTGATGCTGAGGATTAGGAGAGGGAAAACAGAGGCTAAAGAGAGTGATGCTGAAGCTGAAGAGAGTGATGCAGAGGCTCAAGAGGGGGATGCAGAGGCTCAAGAGAGTGATTCAGAGGCTTACGAGAGAGATGCAGAGGCTTAAGAGAGTGATGTAGAGGCCTAAGAGAGGGATGCAGAGGCTCAAGAGAGGGATGCAGAGGTCAAGAGAGGGATGCAATGGCTCCAAAGAGGGATGCAGAGGCTCAAGTGAGGGATGCAGAGGCACAAGAGAGGGATGCAGAGGCTTAAGAGAGTGATGCAGAGGCTCAAGAGAGGGATGCGGAGGCTTAAGCGAGTGATGCAAAGTTCAAGAGAGGAATGCAGAGGCTCATAAGAGGGATGCAGAAGTTCAAGAGAGAGAAGCAAATGCTCATGAAAGGGATGCAGAGGCTTAAGAAAGTGATGCAGAGGCTCAAAAGAGGAATGCAGAGGTTCAAGAGGGTGATGCAGAGGCTCAAGAAAGGGATGCAGAGGCTTAAGAAAGTGATGCAAAGGCTCAAAAAAGGGATGCAGAGGCTTAAGCGGATGATGCAGAGGCTCAAGGGAGTGATGCAGAGGCTTAAGAGAGTGATGAAGAGGCTCAAGAGAGTGATGCAGAGGCTTAAGAGAGTGGTGCAGAGGCTCAAGAGAGTGTTGCAGAGGATCAAGAGACCGATGCAGAGGCTCGAGAGAGTGATGCAGAGGCTCAAGAGACGGATTCAGAGGCTCAAGAGAGTGATGCTGAGGATCAGGAGAGGGAAAGCAGAGGCTTAAGAGAGTGATGCAGAAGCTGAAGAGAGTGATGCAGAGGCTCTAGAGAGTGATGCAGTGGCTTAAGAGAGTGATGTAGAGGCTCAAGAGAGTGATGCAGAGGGTCAAGAGAGCGATGCAGAGGCTCGAGAGAGTGATGCAGAGGCTCAAGAGAGGGATTCAGAGGCTTAAGAGAGTGTGGCAGAGGCCTCAAGAGAGTGATGCAGAGGCTGAAGAGAGTGATGCAGAGGCTGCAGAGAGTGATGCAGAGGCTAAAGAGAGTGATGAAGAGGCTCAAGAGAGTGATGCAGGGGCTCAAGAGAGTGATGCAGAGGCTGAAGAGAGGGATGCTGAGGCTCCAGAGAGGGATGCAGAGGCTCAAGAGAGTGATGCAGAGGCTCAAGAGAGAAAGGCGGAGGCTTAAGAGAGTGATGCAGTGGATCAAGAGAGTGATGCAGTGGATCAAGAGAGTGATGCAGTGGATCAACTGAGTGATGCAGAGGCTTGAGAGAGTGATGCAGAGGCTCAAGAGAGTGATACAGAGGCTCAAGAGAAAGAAGCAGAGGCACTTGAGAGTGATGCAGAGGCTCAAGAGAGGGATGCAGAGGCTTAAGAGAGTGATGCAAAGACTCAAGAGAGGGATGCACCCAGCAAACAATTTTAGGTTGCCACAACATATCTGGAAAGTATTTGAAAGTATTGGAAACGTTTGTTTTATCGTATTAGATACGATATTGAGTGTGGACTCAAATAGGTTTCCAAAACTTATAACCAAGACATATGTATCTAACACTAATTTGAGATGTTGTGGCAACTTTACACTCCTAACATGAGTCATTCATAATCCATTCATATACCAATATGAATCTCTTATGAAAGGTTTGAGCCAATAATCTGAACCCTTTTCACATCTTTGTGTTTAAAGTTAAATTTCTTGAAATTAAATTATATTTTATATTATATTATTTTTATTATATTTTATATTATATTATTATTTTCAATTTAAATATTAAAACCAATTTAAGGGTAAAAAAAATCTAATAATTTATATTTCTTTTATTATTTACTAACAATTATAATTATTTACTAACGGAGAGAGGGGAGGCTGTACGGCGGAGAGTGGCGGCTGTGGCGGACAGTGGCGGCGGTGGCGGATAGTGGCGGCGGGCGGACAGTGGCGGCGGGCGGACAGTGGCGGCGGCGGGCGGACAGTGGCGGCGGCGGGCGGACAGTGGTGGCGGGCGGACAGTGGCGGCGGTGGCGGATAGTGCCGGCGGGCGGACAGTGGCGGCGGTGGCGGATAGTGGCGGCGGGCGGACAGTGGCGGCGGGTGGACAGTGGCGGCTGTGGCGGATAGTGGCGGCGGGCGGACCGTGGCGGCGGGCGGACCGTGGCGGCTTTGGCGGCGGTGGTGGACAGTGGCGGCGGGCAGACAGTGGCGGCGGCGGCGGACAGTGGCGGCGGCGGGCGGACACTGGCGGCGGCGGGCGGACAGTGGCGGTGGCGGGCGGACAGTGGCGGCGGCGGGCGGACAGTTGCGGCGGCGGGCGGACAGTGGCGGTGGCAGGCGGACAGTTGCGGCGGCGGGCGGACAGTGGCGGCGGCGGGCGGACAGTGGCGGCGGCGGGCGGACAGTGGCGGCGGCGGGCGGACAGTGGCGGCGGCGGGCGGACAGTGGCGGCGGCGAGCGGACAGTGGCGGCGGCGGGCGGACAGTGGTGGCGGCGGGCGGACAGTGGCCGCGGCGGGCGGACAGTGGCGGCGGCGGCCGGACAGTGGCGGCGGCGGGCGGACAGTGGCGGCGGCGGGCGGACAGTGGCCGCGGCGGGCGGACAGTGGCGGCGGCGGCCGGACAGTGGCGGCGGCGGGCGGACAGTGGCGGCGGCGGGCGGACAGTGGTGGCGGCGGGCGGACAGTGGTGGCGGCGGGCGGACAGTGGTGGCGGTGGCAGACAGTGGTGGCGGTGGCAGACAGTGGTGGCGGTGGTGGACAGTGGTGGCGGTGGCGGATAGTGGCAGCGGGCGGACAGTGGCGGCGGGCAGACAGTGGCGGCGGTGGCGGATAGTGGCGGCGGGCGGACAGTGGCGTCGGGCGGACAGTGGCGGCGGTGGCGGATAGTGGCGGCGGGCGGACAGTGGCGGCGGTGGCGGATAGTGGCGGCGGGCGGACAGGGCGGCGGCGAGCGGACAGTGGCGGTGGCTGGTGGCGGGTGGCGGCTGGTGGTGGGTGGTGGCGGGTGGCGGCTGGTGGTGGGTGGTGGCGGGTGGTGGCGGGTGGCGGCGGTGATGGGTGGTGGCGGCGGTGGTGGTGGGTGATGGGTGGTGGCGGCGGTGGTGGTGGGTGGTGGTGGCGGCGGCGGCTGGTTGTGGTGGGTGGTGGTGGTGGGTGGTGGCAGCGGGTGGCGGTGGTGGGTGGCTGGTGGCGGGTGGCGGTGGCTGGTGGTGGGTGGTGGCGGCGGGTGGTGAGTGGCGGTGGTGGGTGGCGGTGGGTGGTGGCGGGTGGCGGCTGGTGGTGGGTGGTGGCGGGTGGCGGCTGGTGGTGGGTGGTGGCGGGTGGCGGCTGGTGGTGGGTGGTGGGTGGTGGCGGGTGGCGGCTGGTGGTGGGTGGCGGCTGGTGGTGGGTGGTGGGTGGCTGGTGGCGGGTGGCGGCTGGTGGTGGGTGGCGGCTGGTGGTGGGTGGTGGCGGGTGGCGGCTGGTGGTGGGTGGTGGCGGGTGGCGGCTGGTGGTGGGTGGTGGCGGGTGGTGGCTGGTGGTGGGTGGTGGCGGGTGGCGGCTGGTGGTGGGTGGTGGCGGGTGGCGGCTGGTGGTGGGTGGCGGCTGGTGGTGGGTGGCAGGTGGCGGCGGGTGGCGGGTGGTGGTGGGTGGCGGGTGGCGGCGGGTGGCGGCGGGTGGCGGCTGGTGGTGGGTGGCTGGTGGCGGCGGGTGGCGGCTGGTGGTGGGTGGTGGCAGGTGGCGGCTGGTGGTGGGTGGTGGCGGGTGGCGGCTGGTGGTGGGTGGCGGCTGGTGGTGGGTGGTGGGTGGTGGCGGGTGGCGGCTGGTGGTGGGCGGCGGGTGGCAGCTGGTGGTGGGTGGCGGCTGGTGGTGGGTGGCGGGTGGCAGCGGGTGGCAGCGGGTGGCGGCTGGTGGTGGGTGGCGGCGGGTGGCGGCTGGTGGTGGGTGGCAGCGGGTGGCGGCTGTTGGTGGGTGGTGGGTGGCGGCGGGTGGCGGCTGGTGGTGGGTGGCGGGTGGTGGGCGGCGGCTGGTGGTGGGTGGCGGCTGGTGGTGGGTGGTGGCAGGTGGCGGCTGGTGGTGGGTGGTGGTGGGTGGTGGGTGGTGGCGGGTGGCGGCTGGTGGTGGGCGGCGGGTGGCAGCGGGTGGCAGCTGGTTACGGCCAGCTGGGACACACCCTTCACCATTGAAGGTCTGAGCACAACTAACCATATGTCTCTCTCACCCACCAGCCCAGTGTTGCCAGCTCGCGCTCTCAAAATGTTTCCTTCAAAGATTGTATATTATCTTTGAACAACAAGTTTGATTATCAAGGAAATAATGCATATATTATTGTCACATTAATATTGTGCAATATCTTATTACATTCCTGCTAAATAATTATAATTTGAAACAGGACAAAAAATCCAACATATATATAAAAACCAACATTAGAGATCACGAGGCCTAGGCCTCGCCTGTGACCACACATCCTGCCTCCCTGGCCTGCTACCCTCTCACACCTCACACTCTTAACTCTCTCATAATCACTCTCACTCTCTTACTCTGTCACTCTTACTCTCTGTCACTCTTACTCTCTGTCACTCTTACTCTCTGTCACTCTTACTCACTGTCACTCTTACACTCTGTCACTCTTATTCTCTGTCACTCCTACTCTCTGTCACTCTTACTCTCTGTCACTCTTACTCTCTGTCACTCTTACTCTGTCAATCTTACTCTCTGTCACTCTTACTCTCTGTCACTCTTAATCTGTCACTCTTACTCTCTGTCACTCTTACTCTCTGTCACTCTTACTCTCTGTCACTCTTACTCTCTGTCACTCTTACTCTCTGTCACTCTTACTCTGTCACTCTTACACTCTGTCACTCTTACTCTCTGTCACTCTTACTCTCTGTCACTCTTACTCTCTGTCACTCTTACTCTGTCACTCTTACTCTCTGTCACTCTTACTCTCTGTCACTCTTACTCTGTCACTCTTACTCTGTCACTCTTACACTCTGTCACTCTTACTCTCTGTCACTCTTACTCTCTGTCACTCTTACTCTCTGTCACTCTTACTCTGTCACTCTTACTCTCTGTCACTCCTACTCTCTGTCACTCTTACTCTCTGTCACTCTTACTCTCTGTCACTCTTACTCTCTGTCACTCTTACTCTCTGTCACTCTTACTCTGTCACTCTTACTCTCTGTCACTCTTACTCTCTGTCACTCTTACTCTCTGTCACTCTTACTCTGTCATTCTTACTCACTCTCAGTCACCCTTACCCATTCATACTCACTCTCTCACTCTTACTCTCATACTCTTACTCTCAATTACTCTTACTCTCAATCACTCTTACTCCCAATCACTCCTACTCCCAATCACTCCTACTCTCAATCACTCCTACTCTCATTCTTACTCTTACTCCCAATCACTCTTATTCTCATTCTTACTCTTACTCTCACTCTTACTCTTACTCCCAATCACTCTTACTCCCAATCACTCTTACTCTCAATCACTCTTACTCTCAATCACTCTTACTCTCATTCCTACTCTTACTCACTCTTACTCTCAATCACTCTTATTCTCATTCTTACTCCTACTCCCAATCACTCTTACTCCCAATCACTCTTACTCTCAATCACTCTTACTCCCAATCACTCTTACTCTCAATCACTCTTAATCTCAATCACTCTTACTCTCAATCACTCTTACTCTCATTCTTACTCTTACTCACTCTTACTCTCAATCACTCTTATTCTCATTCTTACTCCTACTCCCAATCACTCTCACTCCCAATCACTCTTACTCTCAATCACTCTTACTCCCAATCACTCTTACTCTCAATCACTCTTACTCTCAATCACTTTTACTCTCAATCACTCTTACTTTCAATCACTCTTACTCTCACTAACTCTCAATCACTCTTACTCTCACTCTAACTCTCAATCACTCTTACGCACTATTACTCACTCTTTCTCTCAGTCATCCTTACTCACTCTCATACTCACTCTTACTCTGTCACTCTTACTCACTGTCACTCTTACTCTCTGTCACTCTTACTCTCTGTCACTCTTACTCTCTGTCACTCTTACTCTCTGTCACTCTTACTCTCTGTCACTCTTACTCTCTATCACTCTTACTCTGTCATTCTTACTCTGTCACTCTTACTCACTCTCAGTCACCCTTACCCATTCATACTCACTCTCTCACTCTTACTCTCATACTCTTACTCTCAATTACTCTTACTCTCAATCACTCTTACTCCCAATCAATCCTACTCCCAATCACTCCTACTCTCAATCATTCCTACTCTCATTCTTACTCTTACTCTTACTCCCAATCACTCTTACTCTCAATCACTCTTATTCTCATTCTTACTCTTACTCTCACTCTTACTCTTACTCCCAATCACTCTTACTCCCAATCACTCTTACTCTCAATCACTCTTACTCTCAATCACTCTTACTCTCATTCTTACTCTTACTCACTCTTACTCTCAATCACTCTTATTCTCATTCTTACTCCTACTCCCAATCACTCTTACTCCCAATCACTCTTACTCTCAATCACTCTTACTCCCAATCACTCTTACTCTCAATCACTCTTATTCTCAATCACTCTTACTCTCAATCACTCATACTCTCATTCTTACTCTTACTCACTCTTACTCTCAATCACTCTTATTCTCATTCTTACTCCTACTCCCAATCACTCTTACTCCCAATCACTCTTACTCTCAATCACTCTTACTCCCAATCACTCTTACTCTCAATCACTCTTAATCTCAATCACTCTTACTCTCAATCACTCTTACTCTCATTCTTACTCTTACTCACTCTTACTCTCAATCACTCTTATTCTCATTCTTACTCCTACTCCCAATCACTCTTACTCCCAATCACTCTTACTCTCAATCACTCTTACTCCCAATCACTCTTACTCTCAATCACTCTTACTCTCAATCACTTTTACTCTCAATCACTCTTACTCTCAATCACTCTTACTCTCACTAACTCTCAATCACTCTTACTCTCACTCTAACTCTCAATCACTCTTACGCACTATTACTCACTCTTTCTCTCAGTCATCCTTACTCACTCTCATACTCACTCTTACTCTGTCACTCTTACTCACTGTCACTCTTACTCTGTCACTCTTACTCTCTGTCACTCTTACTCTCTGTCACTCTTACTCTCTGTCACTCTTACTCTCTGTCACTCCTACTCTGTCACTCTTACTCTCTGTCACTCTTACTCTCTGTCACTCTTACTCTGTCACTCTTACTCTGTCACTCTTACACTCTGTCACTCTTACTCTCTGTCACTCTTACTCTCTGTCACTCTTACTCTCTGTCACTCTTACTCTGTCACTCTTACTCTCTGTCACTCCTACTCTCTGTCACTCTTACTCTCTGTCACTCTTACTCTCTGTCACTCTTACTCTCTGTCACTCTTACTCTCTGTCACTCTTACTCTGTCACTCTTACTCTCTGTCACTCTTACTCTCTGTCACTCTTACTCTCTGTCACTCTTACTCTGTCATTCTTACTCACTCTCAGTCACCCTTACCCATTCATACTCACTCTCTCACTCTTACTCTCATACTCTTACTCTCAATTACTCTTACTCTCAATCACTCTTACTCCCAATCACTCCTACTCCCAATCACTCCTACTCTCAATCACTCCTACTCTCATTCTTACTCTTACTCCCAATCACTCTTATTCTCATTCTTACTCTTACTCTCACTCTTACTCTTACTCCCAATCACTCTTACTCCCAATCACTCTTACTCTCAATCACTCTTACTCTCAATCACTCTTACTCTCATTCCTACTCTTACTCACTCTTACTCTCAATCACTCTTATTCTCATTCTTACTCCTACTCCCAATCACTCTTACTCCCAATCACTCTTACTCTCAATCACTCTTACTCCCAATCACTCTTACTCTCAATCACTCTTAATCTCAATCACTCTTACTCTCAATCACTCTTACTCTCATTCTTACTCTTACTCACTCTTACTCTCAATCACTCTTATTCTCATTCTTACTCCTACTCCCAATCACTCTCACTCCCAATCACTCTTACTCTCAATCACTCTTACTCCCAATCACTCTTACTCTCAATCACTCTTACTCTCAATCACTTTTACTCTCAATCACTCTTACTCTCAATCACTCTTACTCTCACTAACTCTCAATCACTCTTACTCTCACTCTAACTCTCAATCACTCTTACGCACTATTACTCACTCTTTCTCTCAGTCATCCTTACTCACTCTCATACTCACTCTTACTCTGTCACTCTTACTCACTGTCACTCTTACTCTCTGTCACTCTTACTCTCTGTCACTCTTACTCTCTGTCACTCTTACTCTCTGTCACTCTTACTCTTTGTCACTCTTACTCTCTATCACTCTTACTCTGTCATTCTTACTCTGTCACTCTTACTCACTCTCAGTCACCCTTACCCATTCATACTCACTCTCTCACTCTTACTCTCATACTCTTACTCTCAATTACTCTTACTCTCAATCACTCTTACTCCCAATCAATCCTACCCCAATCACTCCTACTCTCAATCATTCCTACTCTCATTCTTACTCTTACTCTTACTCCCAATCACTCTTACTCTCAATCACTCTTATTCTCATTCTTACTCTTACTCTCACTCTTACTCTTACTCCCAATCACTCTTACTCCCAATCACTCTTACTCTCAATCACTCTTACTCTCAATCACTCTTACTCTCATTCTTACTCTTACTCACTCTTACTCTCAATCACTCTTATTCTCATTCTTACTCCTACTCCCAATCACTCTTACTCCCAATCACTCTTACTCTCAATCACTCTTACTCCCAATCACTCTTACTCTCAATCACTCTTATTCTCAATCACTCTTACTCTCAATCACTCATACTCTCATTCTTACTCTTACTCACTCTTACTCTCAATCACTCTTATTCTCATTCTTACTCCTACTCCCAATCACTCTTACTCCCAATCACTCTTACTCTCAATCACTCTTACTCCCAATCACTCTTACTCTCAATCACTCTTAATCTCAATCACTCTTACTCTCAATCACTCTTACTCTCATTCTTACTCTTACTCACTCTTACTCTCAATCACTCTTATTCTCATTCTTACTCCTACTCCCAATCACTCTTACTCCCAATCACTCTTACTCTCAATCACTCTTACTCTCAATCACTCTTACTCTCAATCACTATTACTCTCATTCTTACTCTCAATCACTCTTACTCTCAATCACTCTTACTCTCACTAACTCTCAATCACTCTTACTCTCACTCTAACTCTCAATCACTCTTACGCACTATTACTCACTCTTTCTCTCAGTCATCCTTACTCACTCTCATACTCACTCTTACTCTGTCACTCTTACTCACTGTCACTCTTACTCTCTGTCACTCTTACTCTCTGTCACTCTTACTCTCTGTCACTCTTACTCTCTGTCACTCTTACTCTCTGTCACTCTTACTCTCTGTCACTCTTACTCTCTATCACTCTTACTCTGTCATTCTTACTCTGTCACTCTTACTCACTCTCAGTCACCCTTACCCATTCATACTCACTCTCTCACTCTTACTCTCATACTCTTACTCTCAATTACTCTTACTCTCAATCACTCTTACTCCCAATCAATCCTACTCCCAATCACTCCTACTCTCAATCATTCCTACTCTCATTCTTACTCTTACTCTTACTCCCAATCACTCTTACTCTCAATCACTCTTATTCTCATTCTTACTCTTACTCTCACTCTTACTCTTACTCCCAATCACTCTTACTCCCAATCACTCTTACTCTCAATCACTCTTACTCTCAATCACTCTTACTCTCATTCTTACTCTTACTCACTCTTACTCTCAATCACTCTTATTCTCATTCTTACTCCTACTCCCAATCACTCTTACTCCCAATCACTCTTACTCTCAATCACTCTTACTCCCAATCACTCTTACTCTCAATCACTCATATTCTCAATCACTCTTACTCTCAATCACTCTTACTCTCATTCTTACTCTTACTCACTCTTACTCTCAATCACTCTTATTCTCATTCTTACTCCTACTCCCAATCACTCTTACTCCCAATCACTCTTACTCTCAATCACTCTTACTCCCAATCACTCTTACTCTCAATCACTCTTACTCTCAATCACTTTTACTCTCAATCACTCTTACTCTCAATCACTCTTACTCTCAATTACTCTTACTCTCACTCTAACTCTCTATCACTCTTACGCACTATTATTCACTCTTTCTCTCAGTCATCCTTACTCACTCTCATACTCACTCTTACTCTGTCACTCTTACTCACTGTCACTCTTACCCTCTGTCACTCTTACTCTCTGTCACTCTTACTCTCTGTCACTCTTACTCTCTGTCACTCTTACTCTCTGTCACTCTTACTCTCTGTCACTCTTACTCTCTATCACTCTTACTCTGTCATTCTTACTCTGTCACTCTTACTCACTCTCAGTCACCCTTACCCATTCATACTCACTCTCTCACTCTTACTCTCATACTCTTACTCTCAATTACTCTTACTCTCAATCACTCTTACTCCCAATCACTCCTACTCCCAATCACTCCTACTCTCAATCATTCCTACTCTCATTCTTACTCTTACTCTTACTCCCAATCACTCTTACTCTCAATCACTCTTATTCTCATTCTTACTCTTACTCTCACTCTTACTCTTACTCCCAATCACTCTTACTCCCAATCACTCTTACTCTCAATCACTCTTACTCTCAATCACTCTTACTCTCAATCACTCTTTCTCTCATTCTTACTCTTACTCACTCTTACTCTCAATCACTCTTATTCTCATTCTTACTCCTACTCTCACTCTAACTCCTACTCCCAATCACTCTTACTCCCAATCACTCTTACTCTCAATCACTCTTACTCCCAATCACTCTTACTCTCAATCACTCTTACTCTCAATCACTTTTACTCTCAATCACTCTTACTCTCAATCACTCTTACTCTCACTAACTCTCAATCACTCTTACTCTCACTCTAACTCTCAATCACTCTTACGCACTATTACTCACTCTTTCTCTCAGTCATCCTTACTCACTCTCATACTCACTCTTACTCTGTCACTCTTACTCACTGTCACTCTTACTCTCTGTCACTCTTACTCTCTGTCACTCTTACTCTCTGTCACTCTTACTCTCTGTCACTCTTACTCTCTATCACTCTTACTCTGTCATTCTTACTCTGTCACTCTTACTCACTCTCAGTCACCCTTACCCATTCATACTCACTCTCTCACTCTTACTCTCATACTCTTACTCTCAATTACTCTTACTCTCAATCACTCTTACTCCCAATCACTCCTACTCCCAATCACTCTTACTCTCAATCATTCCTACTCTCATTCTTACTCTTACTCTTACTCCCAATCACTCTTACTCTCAATCACTCTTATTCTCATTCTTACTCTTACTCTCACTCTTACTCTTACTCCCAATCACTCTTACTCCCAATCACTCTTACTCTCAATCACTCTTACTCTCAATCACTCTTACTCTCAATCACTCTTACTCTCAATCACTCTTTCTCTCATTCTTACTCTTACTCACTCTTACTCTCAATCACTCTTATTCTCATTCTTACTCCTACTCTCACTCTAACTCCTACTCCCAATCACTCTTACTCCCAATCACTCTTACTCTCAATCACTCTTACTCCCAATCACTCTTACTCTCAATCACTCTTACTCTCAATCACTTTTACTCTCAATCACTCTTACTCTCAATCACTCTTACTCTCACTAACTCTCAATCACTCTTACTCTCACTCTAACTCTCAATCACTCTTACTCTCATACTAACCCTTACTCTCACTCTTACTCATTCTGTCACCCTTACTCTCACTCTTACTCACTCTGTCACTCTTACTCACTCTCAGTCACTCTTACTTATACTCACTCTTACTCACACTTACACACTCTCTGGCACTCTCACTCACCTTCAGTCACTCTTACTCACTCTTACCCACTCTCGCTCACTCTTACTCACTCTAGTTTATAAGAACACGCCAATATAAGACAACAAAACGTTTTCAGATTCTTTCACACCACTTTCCAGCAACTTTTATAATTTATATAAATTATCTTAGGGAATAATACATAAATTATATATTTAAACATGATATTAGTGTTTAGTGGAATGCATAAGGAGTCAAACTGTGTTAAAAAGAGCGATTTTTAGAAAATTTGGAAAACTACTTTTTTCTGTTCATATTATAACTAAATGGATTTTAAAGGTTTCACTCAGCCAATATATATCATTCACAATTTATTAATGAATTTTACAAAAAA
The DNA here is from genome assembly GCF_040958095.1 of Procambarus clarkii. Classification (NCBI taxonomy): domain Eukaryota; kingdom Metazoa; phylum Arthropoda; class Malacostraca; order Decapoda; family Cambaridae; genus Procambarus; species Procambarus clarkii. The sequence continues at coordinate 318,837 of NC_091165.1, read as the reverse complement.
ACACCATAAATTTTATATTTAAACATGTAAAAACTATTTGTTTTACATTTGGAAGAAAATAATTGTAGAAAAACAATTTATAATTAAACCTTTGTGTTTGGCTTTTTTGAGTAAAAGTTTCTCAAAGGCTCTCCTGCACCATTCTCAATGCAAATCATTCCCACACCTATGGGAAGAGATAGGCGAACGTTGTGTAGATGATTTGTGTTTGCTGGGCAGAGGCTGAAGAGAGTGATGCAGAGACTCTAGAGAGTGATGCAGAGGCTTAAGAGAGTGATGCAGAGGCTCAAGAGAGTGCTGCAAAAGGCTCAAGAAAGGGATGCTGAGGCTCCAGAGAGGGATGCAGAGGCTCAAGAGAGTGATGCAGAGGCTCAAGAGAGTGATGCAGAGGCTCAAGAGAGAAAGGCGGAGGCTTATGAGAGTGATGCAGAGGCTCAAGAGAGTGATGCAGAGGATCAAGAGCGAGATGCAGAGGCTTAAGAGAGTGATGCAGAGGCTCAAGAGAGTGATGCAGAGGCTAAAGAGAGTGATAGAGAGGCTCAAGAGAGTGATGCAGAGGCTCAAGAGAGTGATGCAGTGGATCAAGAAAGTGATGCAGCGGATCAAGAGAGGGAAGCAGATGCTTGAGAGAGTGATGCAGAGGCTCAAGAGAGGGAAGCAGAGGCTTGAGAGAGTGATGCAGAGGCTTGAGAGAGTGATGCAGAGGCTGAAGAGAGTGATGCAGAGGCTCAAGAGAATGATGCAGAGGCTGAAGAGAGTGATGCAGAGGATCAAGAGCGGGATGCAGAGGCTTAAGAGAGTGATGCAGAGGCTAAAGAGAGGGGTGCAGAGGATTAAGAGAGTGATGCAAAGGCTCAAGAGAGGGATGCAGAGGCTGAAGAGAGTGATGCAGAGACTCTAGAGAGTGATGCAGAGGCTTAAGAGAGTGATGCAGAGGCTCAAGAGAGTGCTGCAAAAGGCTCTAGAAAGGGATGCAGAGGCTCCAGAGAGGGATGCAGAGGCTCAAGAGAGTGATGCAGAGGCTCAAGAGAGTGATGCAGAGGCTCAAGAGAGAAAGGCGGAGGCTTACGAGAGTGATGCAGAGGCTCAAGAGAGTGATGCAGAGGATCAAGAGCGAGATGCAGAGGCTTAAGAGAGTGATGCAGAGGCTCAAGAGAGTGATGCAGAGGCTAAAGAGAGTGATAGAGAGGCTCAAGAGAGTGATGCAGAGGCTCAAGAGAGTGATGCAGACGATCAAGAGAGTGATGCAGAGGGTCAGGAGAGTGATGCAGTGGATCAAGAAAGTGATGCAGTGGATCAAGAAAGTGATGCAGTGGATCAACTGAGTGATGCAGAGGCTTGAGAGAGTGATGCAGAGGCTCAAGAGAGTGATGCAGAGGCTCAAGAGAGTGATGCAGTGGATCAAGAGAGGGAAGTAGATGCTTGAGAGAGTGATGCAGAGGCTCAAGAGAGGGAAGCAGAGGCTTGAGAGAGTGATGCAGAGGCTTGAGAGAGTGATGCAGAGGCTAAAGAGAGTGATGCAGAGGCTCAAGAGAATGATGCAGAGGCTCAAGAGAGTGATGCAGAGGATCAAGAGCAGGATGCATTAAAGGCTTAGGAGAGTGATGCAGAGGCTCAAGAGAGTGATGCAGAGGCTAAAGAGAGTGATAGAGAGGCTCAAGAAAGTGATGCAGGGGCTCAAGAGAGTGATGCAGACGATCAAGAGAGTGATGCAGAGGGTCAAGAGAGTGATGCAGTGGATTAAGAAAGTGATGCAGTGGATCAAGAAAGTGATGCAGTGGATCAAGAGAGTGATGCAGTGGATCAACTGAGTGATGCAGAGGCTTGAGAGAATGATGCAGAGGCTCAAGAGAGTGATGCAGAGGCTCAAGAGAGTGATGCAGAGGATCAAGAGAGTGAAGCAGAGGCTCAAGAGAGTGATGCAGAGGCTCTAGAGAGTGATGCAGAATCTTAAGAGAGTGATGCAGAGGCTTAAGAGAGGGATGCAAAGGCTCACGAGAGGGATGCAGAGGCTCAAGAGAGTGATTCACAGGCTTACGATAGTGATGCAGAGGCTCAAGAGAGTGATGCAGAGGCTCAAGAGAGGGATGCAGGGGCTCAAGAGAGTAATGCAGAGGCTAAAGAGAGTGATTCAGAGGCTCAAGAGAGGGATGCAGAGGCTCAAGAGAGGGATGCCGAGGCTCAAGAGAGGGATGCAGATGCTCATGAGAGGGATGCATGAGTTCAAGAGAGGGATGCAGAGTCTCAATAGAGTGATTCAGAGGCTTACGAGAGTGATGCATAGGCTTACGAGAGTGATGCAGAGGTTTAAGAGAGGGATGCAGAGGCTCAAGAGAGGGATGCAGAGGTCGAGAGAGGGATGCAGGGGCTGAAGAGAGGGATGCAGAGGCTCAAGTGAGGGATGCAGAGGCACATGAGAGGGATGCAGAGACTCTTGAGAGTGACGCAGAGGCTCAAGAGAGGGATGCAGGAGTTAAAGAGAGTGATGCAGAGGCTCAAGAAAGGGATGCAGTGGATCAAGAGAGTGATGCAGTGGATCAACTGAGTGATGCAGAGGCTTGAGAGAGTGATGCAGAGGCTCAAGAGAGTGATGCAGAGGCTCAAGAGAGTGATGCAGTGGATCAAGAGAGGGAAGTAGATGCTTGAGAGAGTGATGCAGAGGCTCAAGAGAGGGAAGCAGAGGCTTGAGAGAGTGATGCAGAGGCTTGAGAGAGTGATGCAGAGGCTAAAGAGAGTGATGCAGAGGCTCAAGAGAATGATGCAGAGGCTCAAGAGAGTGATGCAGAGGATCAAAAGCGGGATGCAAAGGCTTAAGAGAGTGATGCAGAGGCTCAAGAGAGTGATGCAGAGGCTAAAGAGAGTGATAGAGAGGCTCAAGAAAGTAATGCAGGGGCTCAAGAGAGTGATGCAGACGATCAAGAGAGTGATGCAGAGGGTCAAGAGAGTGATGCAGTGGATTAAGAAAGTGATGCAGTGGATCAAGAAAGTGATGCAGTGGATCAAGAGAGTGATGCAGTGGATCAACTGAGTGATGCAGAGGCTTGAGAGAATGATGCAGAGGCTCAAGAGAGTGATGCAGAGGCTCAAGAGAGTGATGCAGAGGATCAAGAGAGTGAAGCAGAGGCTCAAGAGAGTGATGCAGAGGCTCTAGAGAGTGATGCAGAATCCTAAGAGAGTGATGCAGAGGCTTAAGAGAGGGATGCAGAGGTCGAGAGAGGGATGCAGGGGCTGAAGAGAGGGATGCAGAGGCTCAAGTGAGGGATGCAGAGGCACATGAGAGGGATGCAGAGGCTCTTGAGAGTGACACAGAGGCTCAAGAGAGGGATGCAGGAGTTAAAGAGAGTGATGCAGAGGCTCAAGAAAGGGATGCAGAGGCTTAAGAAAGTGATGCAAAGGCTCAAAAAAGGGATGCAGAGGCTTAAGCGGATGATGCAGAGGCTCAAGGGAGTGATGCAGAGGCTTAAGAGAGTGATGCAGAGGCTCAAGAGAGTGATGCAGAGGCTTAAGAGAGTGGTGCAGAGGCTCAAGAGAGTGTTGCAGAGGATCAAGAGACCGATGCAGAGGTTCGAGAGAGTGATGCAGAGGCTCCAGAGAGGGATGCAGAGCGTCAAGTGAGTGATGCAGAGGCTCAAGAGAGTGATGCAGAGGCTCAAGAGAGAAAAGCGGAGGCTTACGAGAGTGATGCAGAGGCTCAAGAGAGTGATGCAGAGGATCAAGAGAGTGATGCAGAGGCTCAAGAGAGTGATGCAGTGGATCAAGAGAGGGAAGTAGATGCTTGAGAGAGTGATGCAGAGGCTCAAGAGAGGGAAGCAGAGGCTTGAGAGAGTGATGCAGAGGCTTGAGAGAGTGATGCAGAGGCTAAAGAGAGTGATGCAGAGGCTCAAGAGAATGATGCAGAGGCTCAAGAGAGTGATGCAGAGGATCAAAAGCGGGATGCAAAGGCTTAAGAGAGTGATGCAGAGGCTCAAGAGAGTGATGCAGAGGCTAAAGAGAGTGATAGAGAGGCTCAAGAAAGTAATGCAGGGGCTCAAGAGAGTGATGCAGACGATCAAGAGAGTGATGCAGAGGGTCAAGAGAGTGATGCAGTGGATTAAGAAAGTGATGCAGTGGATCAAGAAAGTGATGCAGTGGATCAAGAGAGTGATGCAGTGGATCAACTGAGTGATGCAGAGGCTTGAGAGAATGATGCAGAGGCTCAAGAGAGTGATGCAGAGGCTCAAGAGAGTGATGCAGAGGATCAAGAGAGTGAAGCAGAGGCTCAAGAGAGTGATGCAGAGGCTCTAGAGAGTGATGCAGAATCTTAAGAGAGTGATGCAGAGGCTTAAGAGAGGGATGCAGAGGTCGAGAGAGGGATGCAGGGGCTGAAGAGAGGGATGCAGAGGCTCAAGTGAGGGATGCAGAGGCACATGAGAGGGATGCAGAGGCTCTTGAGAGTGACGCAAAGGCTCAAGAGAGGGATACAGGAGTTAAAGAGAGTGATGCAGAGGCTCAAGAAAGGGATGCAGAGGCTTAAGAAAGTGATGCAAAGGCTCAAAAAAGGGATGCAGAGGCTTAAGCGGATGATGCAGAGGCTCAAGGGAGTGATGCAGAGGCTTAAGAGAGTGATGCAGAGGCTCAAGAGAGTGATGCAGAGGCTTAAGAGAGTGGTGCAGAGGCTCAAGAGAGTGTTGCAGAGGATCAAGAGACCGATGCAGAGGCTCGAGAGAGTGATGCAGAGGCTCCAGAGAGGGATGCAGAGCGTCAAGAGAGTGATGCAGAGGCTCAAGAGAGTGATGCAGAGGCTCAAGAGAGAAAAGCAGAGGCTTACGAGAGTGATGCAGAGGCTCAAGAGAGTGATGCAGAGGATCAAGAGCGAGATGCAGAGGCTTAAGAGAGTGATGCAGAGGCTCAAGAGAGTGATGCAGAGGCTAAAGAGAGTGATAGAGAGGCTCAAGAGAGTGATGCAGAGGCTCAAGAGAGAAAAGCGGAGGCTTACGAGAGTGATGCAGAGGCTCAAGAGAGTGATGCAGAGAATCAAGAGCGAGATGCAGAGGCTTAAGAGAGTGATGCAGAGGCTCAAGAGAGTGATGCAGAGGCTAAAGAGAGTGATAGAGAGGCTCAAGAGAGTGATGCAGAGGCTCAAGAGAGTGATGCAGACGATCAAGAGAGTGATGCAGAGGGTCAGGAGAGTGATGCAGTGGATCAAGAAAGTGATGCAGTGGATCAAGAGAGTGATGCAGTGGATCAACTGAGTGATGCAGAGGCTTGAGAGAGTGATGCAGAGGCTCAAGAGAGTGATGCAGAGGCTCAAGAGAGTGATGCAGTGGATCAAGAGAGGGAAGTAGATGCTTGAGAGAGTGATGCAGAGGCTCAGGAGAGGGAAGCAGAGGCTTGAGAGAGTGATGCAGAGGCTCTAGAGAGTGATGCAGAGGCTAAAGAGAGTGATGCAGAGGCTCAAGAGAATGATGCAGAGGCTCAAGAGAGTGATGCAGAGGATCAAGAGCAGGATGCATTAAAGGCTTAGGAGAGTGATGCAGAGGCTCAAGAGAGTGATGCAGAGGCTAAAGAGAGTGATAGAGAGGCTCAAGAAAGTGATGCAGGGGCTAAAGAGAGTGATGCAGACGATCAAGAGAGTGATGCAGAGGGTCAAGAGAGTGATGCAGTGGATTAAGAAAGTGATGCAGTGGATCAAGAAAGTGATGCAGTGGATCAAGAGAGTGATGCAGTGGATCAACTGAGTGATGCAGAGGCTTGAGAGAATGATGCAGAGGCTCAAGAGAGTGATGCAGAGGCTCAAGAGAGTGATGCAGAGGATCAAGAGAGTGAAGCAGAGGCTCAAGAGAGTGATGCAGAGGCTCTAGAGAGTGATGCAGAATCTTAAGAGAGTCATGCAGAGGCTCAAGAGAGTGATTCACAGGCTTACGATAGTGATGCAGAGGCTCAAGAGAGTGATGCAGAGGCTCAAGAGAGGGATGCAGGGGCTCAAGAGAGTAATGCAGAGGCTAAAGAGAGTGATTCAGAGGTTCAAGAGAGGGATGCAGAGGCTCAAGTGAGGGATGCCGAGGCTCAAGAGAGGGATGCAGATGCTCATGAGAGGGATGCATGAGTTCAAGAGAGGGATGCAGAGTCTCAATAGAGTGATTCAGAGGCTTACGAGAGTGATGCATAGGCTTACGAGAGTGATGCAGAGGTTTAAGAGAGGGATGCAGAGGCTCAAGAGAGGGATGCAGAGGTCGAGAGAGGGATGCAGGGGCTGAAGAGAGGGATGCAGAGGCTCAAGTGAGGGATGCAGAGGCACATGAGAGGGATGCAGAGGCTCTTGAGAGTGACGCAGAGGCTCAAGAGAGGGATGCAGGAGTTAAAGAGAGTGATGCAGAGGCTCAAGAAAGGGATGCAGTGGATCAAGAGAGTGATGCAGTGGATCAACTGAGTGATGCAGAGGCTTGAGAGAGTGATGCAGAGGCTCAAGAGAGTGATGCAGAGGCTCAAGAGAGTGATGCAGTGGATCAAGAGAGGGAAGTAGATGCTTGAGAGAGTGATGCAGAGGCTCAAGAGAGGGAAGCAGAGGCTTGAGAAAGTGATGCAGAGGCTTGAGAGAGTGATGCAGAGGCTAAAGAGAGTGATGCAGAGGCTCAAGAGAATGATGCAGAGGCTCAAGAGAGTGATGCAGAGGATCAAAAGCGGGATGCAAAGGCTTAAGAGAGTGATGCAGAGGCTCAAGAGAGTGTTGCAGAGGCTAAAGAGAGTGATAGAGAGGCTCAAGAAAGTAATGCAGGTGCTCAAGAGAGTGATGCAGACGATCAAGAGAGTGATGCAGAGGGTCAAGAGAGTGATGCAGTGGATTAAGAAAGTGATGCAGTGGATCAAGAAAGTGATGCAGTGGATCAAGAGAGTGATGCAGAGGCTTGAGAGAATGATGCAGAGGCTCAAGAGAGTGATGCAGAGGCTCAAGAGAGTGATGCAGAGGATCAAGAGAGTGAAGCAGAGGCTCAAGAGAGTGATGCAGAGGCTCTAGAGAGTGATGCAGAATCTTAAGAGAGTGATGCAGAGGCTTAAGAGAGGGATGCAGAGGTCGAGAGAGGGATGCAGGGGCTGAAGAGAGGGATGCAGAGGCTCAAGTGAGGGATGCAGAGGCACATGAGAGGGATGCAGAGGCTCTTGAGAGTGACGCAGAGGCTCAAGAGAGGGATGCAGGAGTTAAAGAGAGTGATGCAGAGGCTCAAGAAAGGGATGCAGAGGCTTAAGAAAGTGATGCAAAGGCTCAAAAAAGGAATGCAGAGGCTTAAGAGGGTGATGCAGAGGCTCAAGGGAGTGATGCAGAGGCTTAAGAGAGTGATTCAGATGCTCAAGAGAGTGATGCAAAGGCTTAAGAGAGGGATGCATAAGCTTACGAGAGTGATGCAGAGGCTTAAGAGGGTGATGCAGAGGCTAAAGAGAGGGATGAATAGGCTCAAGAGAGGGAGGCAGAGGCTCAAGAGAGGGATGCAGAGGCTAAAGTGAGTGATGCAGAGGCACAAGTGAGGGATGCAGAGGCTTAAGAGAGTGATACAGAGGCTCAAGAGAGGGATGCAGAGGATCAAGAGAGGGAAGCAGAGGCTTAAGAGGGTGATTCAGAGGCTTACGATAGTGATGCATAGGCTTACGAGAGTGATGCAGAGGCTTATGAGAGGGATGTAAAGGCTTAGGAGAATGATGCAGAGGCTCAAGAGAGTGATACAGAGGCTTAGGAGGGTGATGCAGAGGCTCAAGAGAGTGAGGCAGAGGCTTAGGAGAGTGATGCATAGGCATAAGAGAGTGATGCAGAGGCTTAAGAGAGTGATGCAGAGGCTTAAGAGAGGGATGCAGAGGTCGAGAGAGGGATGCAGGGGCTGAAGAGAGGGATGCAGAGGCTCAAGTGAGGGATGCAGAGGCACATGAGAGGGATGCAGAGGCTCTTGAGAGTGACGCAGAGGCTCAAGAGAGGGATGCAGGAGTTAAAGAGAGTGATGCAGAGGCTCAAGAAAGGGATGCAGAGGCTTAAGAAAGTGATGCAAAGGCTCAAAAAAGGGATGCAGAGGCTTAAGCGGATGATGCAGAGGCTTAAGAGAGTGATGCAGAGGCTCAAGAGAGTGATGCAGAGGCTTAAGAGAGTGGTGCAGAGGCTCAAGAGAGTGTTGCAGAGGATCAAGAGAACGATGCAGAGGCTCGAGAGAGTGATGCAGAGGCTCCAGAGAGGGATGCAGAGCGTCAAGAGAGTGATGCAGAGGCTCAAGAGAGCGATGCAGAGGCTCAAGAGAGAAAAGCGGAGGCTTACAAGAGTGATGCAGAGGCTCAAGAGAGTGATGCAGAGGATCAAGAGCGAGATGCAGAGGCTTAAGAGAGTGATGCAGAGGCTCAAGAGAGTGATGCAGAGGCTAAAGAGAGTGATGGAGAGGCTCAAGAGAGTGATGCAGAGGTTCAAGAGAGTGATGCAGACGATCAAGAGAGTGATGCAGAGGGTCAGGAGAGTGATGCAGTGGATCAAGAAAGTGATGCAGTGGATCAAGAGAGTGATGCAGTGGATCAACTGAGTGATGCAGAGGCTTGAGAGAGTGATGCAGAGGCTCAAGAGAGTGATGCAGAGGCTCAAGAGAGTGATGCAGTGGATCAAGAGAGGGAAGTAGATGCTTGAGAGAGTGATGCAGAGGCTCAAGAGAGGGAAGTAGAGGCTTGAGAGAGTGATGCAGAGGCTTGAGAGAGTGATGCAGAGGCTCAAGAGAGTGATGCAAACGATCAAAAGAGTAATGGAGAGGCTCAAGAGAGTGATTCAGAGGTTTACGGGAGTAATGCAGAGGCTTAAGAGAGTGATGCAGAGGCTTACGAAAGTGATGCAGAGGCTTAAGAGAGTGATGCAGAGGCTCAGGAGAGGGATGGAGAGGCTCAAGAGAGTGATTCAAAGGTTTACGGGAGTGATGCAGAGGTTTAAGAGAGTGATGCAGAGGCTTACGAGAGGGATGCAGAGGCTTAAGAGAGTGATGCAGAGGCTCAAGAGAGGGATGCCGGGGGTCAAGAGAGGGATGAATAGGCTCAAGAGAGGGATGCAGAGGCTAGAGAGAGTGATGCAGAGGCTCAAGAGAGTGCTGCAAAAGGCTCAAGAGAGGGATGCTGAGGCTCCAGAGAGGGATGCAGAGGCTTAAGAGAGTGGTGCAGTGGATCAAGAGAGGGAAGCAGTGGCTTGAGAGAGTGATGCAGAGGCTCAAGAGAGTGATGCGGAGGCTAAAGAGAGTGATAGAGAGGCACAAGAGAGTGATGCAGAGGCTCAAGAGAGTGATAGAGAGGCTCATGAGAGTGATGCAGAGGGTCAAGAGAGTGATTCAGAGGCTTACTAGAGTGATGCAGAGGCTTACTAGAGTGAGGCAGAGCCTTAGGAGAGGGATGCACAGGCTCAAGAGAGAGATGCAGAGGCTCAAGAGAGTGATGCATAGGATCAAGAGCGGGATGCAGAGTCTTAAGAGAGTGATGCAGAGGCTCAAGAGAGTGATGCAGAGGCTAAAGAAAGTGATAGAGAGGCTCAAGAGAGTGATGCAGAGGCTCAGGAGAGTGATGCAGACGATCAAGAGAGTGATGCAGAGGCTCGAGAGAGTGAAGCAGTGGATCAAGAGAGTGATGCAGTGGATGAACAGAGTGATGCAGAGGCTTGAGAGAGTGATGAAGAGGCTCAAGAGAGTGATGCAGAAGCTCACTAGAGTGATGCAGTGGATCAAGAGAGGGAAGCAGAGGCTTGAGAGAGTGATGCAGAGGCTCAAGAGAGGGAAGGAGAGGCTTGAGAGAGTGATGCAGAGGGTTGAGAGAGTGATGCCGAGGCTCAAGAGAATGATGCAGAGGCTCAAGAGTCTGATGCAGAGGATCAAGGGAGTGAAGCAGAGGCTGAAGAGAGTGATTCAGAGGCTCTAGAGAGTGATGCAGAGTCTTAAGAGAGTGATGCAGAGGCTTATGAGAGGGATGTAGAGGCTCAAGAGAGGGATGCAGAGGCTCGAGAGAGCTATGCAGAGGCTTCAAAAGAGGGATTCAGAGGCTTAAGAGAGTGATGCAGAGGACGAAGAGAGTGTTGCAGAGGCCCAAATGAGGGATGAAGAGGCTGAAGAGAGTGATGCAGAGGCTGAAGAGAGTGATTCAGAGGCTTACGAGAGTGATGCAGAGGCTTACGAGAGTGAGGCAGAGGCTTAGGAGAGGGATGCAGAGGCTCAAGAGAGTGATGCAGAGGCTTAAGTGGGTGATGCAGAGGCTCAAGAGAGTGATGCAGACGATCAAGAGAGTGATGCAGAGGCTCGAGAGAGTGATGCAGAGGATCAAGAGAGTGATGCAGAGGATCAAGAGAGGGAAGCAGAGGCTTAAGAGGGTGATGCAGAGGCTCAAGAGAGTGCGGCAGAGGCTCAAGAGAGGGATGCAGGGGCTCAAGAGAGTGATGCAGAGGCTCAAGAGAGTGATACAGAGGCTAAAGAGAGTGATAGAGAGGCTCAGGAGAGTGATGTAGAGGCTCAAGAGAGTGATGCAGGAGTTCAAGAGAGGGATTCAGAGGCTCAAGAGAGTGATTCAGAGGCTTACGAGAGTGATGCATAGGCATAAGAGAGTGATGCAGAGGCTTAAGAGAGGGATGCAGAGGCTTAAGAGAGGGATGCAGAGGTCAAGAGAGGGATGCAGGGGCTCAAGAGAGGGATGCAGAGGCTCAAGCGAGGGATGCAGAGGCACAAGAGAGGGATGCAGAGGCTCTTGAGAGTGACGCAGAGGCTCAAGAGAGGGATGCAAAGGCTTAAGAGACTGATAGAAAGGCTCAGGAGAGAGATGCAGAGGCTCAAAAAAGGGATGCAGAGGCTTAAGAGGGTGATGCAGAGGCTCACGAGAGTGATTCAGAGGCTCAAGAGATGGATGCAGAGGCTCAAGAGAGTGATGCTGAGGATCAGGAGAGGGAAAACAGAGGCTAAAGAGAGTGATGCAGAAGCTCAAGAGATGGATGCAGAGGCTCAAGAGAGTGATTCAGACGCTTACGAGAGTGATGCAGAGGCTTAAGAGAGTGATGCAGAGGCTTAAGAGAGGAATGCAGAGGCTGAAGAGAGGGATGCAGAGGCTCAAGAGAGGGATGCAATGGCTCCGGAGAGGGATGCAGAGGCTCAAGTGAGGGATGCAGAGGCACAAGAGAGGGATGCAGAGGCTTAAGAGAGTGATGCAGAGGCTCAAGAGAGGGATGCGAAAGCTTAAGCGAGTGATGCAAAGCTCAAGAGAGGGATGGAGAGGTTTAAAAGAGTGATGCAGAGGCTCTAGAGAGTGATGCAGAGGCTCAATAGAGGGATGCAGGGGCTCAGGAGAGTAATGGAGAGGCTCAAGTGAGTGATTCAGAGGTTTACGGGAGTGATGCAGAGGCTTAAGAGAGGGATGCATAAGCTTACGAGAGTGATGCAGAGGCTTAAGAGGGTGATGCAGAGGATCAAGAGAGGGATGCAGAGGCTCAAGAGAGGGATGAATAGGCTCAAGAGAGGGAGGCAGAGGCTCAAGAGAGGGATGCAGAGGCTAAAGTGAGTGATGCAGAGGCACAAGTGAGGGATGCAGAGGCTTAAGAGAGTGATACAGAGGCTCAAGAGAGGGATGCAGAGGATCAAGAGAGGGAAGCAGAGGCTTAAGAGGGTGATTCAGAGGCTTACGATAGTGATGCATAGGCTTACGAGAGTGATGCAGAGGCTTATGAGAGGGATGTAGAGGCTTAGGAGAATGATGCAGAGGCTCAAGAGAGTGATACAGAGGCTTAGGAGGGTGATGCAGAGGCTCAAGAGAGTGAGGCAGAGGCTTAGGAGAGTGATGCATAGGCATAAGAGAGTGATGCAGAGGCTTAAGAGAGGGATGCAGAGGCTTAAGAGAGGGATGCAGAGGTCAAGAGAGGGATGCAGGGGCTCAAGAGAGGGATGCAGAGGCTCAAGCGAGGGATGCAGAGGCACAAGAGAGGGATGCAGAGGCTCTTGAGAGTGACGCAGAGGCTCAAGAGAGGGATGCAGAGGCTTAAGAGACTGATAGAAAGGCTCAGGAGAGAGATGCAGAGGCTCAAAAAAGGGATGCAGAGGCTTAAGAGGGTGATGCAGAGGCTCACGAGAGTGATTTAGAGGCTCAAGAGATGGATGCAGAGGCTCAAGAGAGTGATGCTGAGGATCAGGAGAGGGAAAACAGAGGCTAAAGGGAGTGATGCAGAAGCTCAAAAGAGTGATGCAGAGGCTCAAGAGAGGGATGCAGAGGCTCAAGAGAGTGATTCAGAGGCTTACGAGAGTGATGCAGAGGCTTAAGAGAGTGATGCAGAGGCTTAAGAGAGGGATGCAGAGGCTCAAGAGAGGGATGCAGATTCTCAAGAGAGGGATGCAATGGCTCCGGAGAGGGATGCAGAGGCTCAAGTGAGGGATGCAGAGGCACAAGAGAGGGATGCAGAGGCTTAAGAGAGTGATGCAGAGGCTCAAGAGAGGGATGCGGAGGCTTAAGCGAGTGATGCAAAGCTCATGAGAGGGATGCAGAGGCTCATAAGAGGGATGCAGGAGTTCAAGAGAGAGAAGCAAAGGCTCATGAAAGGGATGCAGAGGCTTAAGAAAGTGATGCAGAGGCTCAAAAGAGGGATGCAGAGGTTTAAGAGAGTGATGCAGAGGCTCTAGAGAGTGATGCAGAGGCTCAATAGAGGGATGCAGGGGCTCAAGAGAGTAATGGAGAGGCTCAAGTGAGTGATACAGAGGTTTACGGGAGTGATGCAGAGGCTTAAGAGAGGGATGCATAAGCTTACGAGGCTCAAGAGAGGGATGCAGAGGCTAAAGTGAGTGATGCAGAGGCACAAGTGAGGGATGCAGAGGCTTAAGAGAGTGATACAGAGGCTCAAGAGAGGGATGAATAGGCTCAAGAGAGGGAGGCAAAGGCTCAAGAGAGGGATGCAGAGGCTAAAGTGAGTGATGCAGAGGCACAAGTGAGGGATGCAGAGGCTTAAGAGAGTGATGCAGAGGATCAAGAGAGTGATGCAGAGCATCAAGAGAGGGAAGCAGAGGCTTAAGAGGGTGATTCAGAGGATTACGATAGTGATGCATAGGCTTACGAGAGTGATGCAGAGGCTTAAGAGAGGGATGCAGAGGCTTAGGAGAATGATGCAGAGGCTCAAGAGAGTGATACAGAGGCTTAAGAGGGTGATGCAGAGGCTAAAGAGAGTGAGGCAGAGGCTTAGGAGAATGATGCAGAGGCTCAAGAGAGTGATACAGAGGCTTAAGAGGGTGATACAGAGGCTCAAGAGAGGGATGCAGGGGCTCAAGAGAGTGATGCAGAGGCTAAAGAGAGTGATTCAGAGGCTCAAGAGAGGGATGCAGAGGCTCAAGAGAGGGATGCCGAGGCTCAAGAGAGGGATGCAGAGGCTCATGAGAGGGATGCAGGAGTTCAAGAGAGGTATGCAGAGTCTCAAGAGAGTGATTCAGAGGCATACGAGAGTGATGCATAGGCTTACGTGAGTGATGCAGAGGCTTAAGAGAGGGATGCAGAGGCTCAAGAGAGGGATGCAGAGGTCGAGAGAGGGATGCAGGGGCTGAAGAGAGGGATGCAGAGGCTCAAGTGAGGGATGCAGAGGCACACGAGAGGGATGCAGAGGCTCTTGAGAGTGACGCAGAGGCTCAAGAGAGGGATGCAGGAGTTAAAGAGAGTGATGCAGAGGCTCAAGAAAGGGATGCAGAGGCTTAAGAAAGTGATGCAAAGGCTCAAAAAAGGAATGCAGAGGCTTAAGAGGGTGATGCAGAGGCTCAAGGGAGTGATGCAGAGGCTTAAGAGAGTGATTCAGATGCTCAAGAGAGTGATGCAAAGGCTTAAGAGAGTGGGGCAGAGGCTCAAGAGAGTGATGCAGAGGATCAAGAGAGCGATGCAGAGGCTCGAGAGAGTGATGCAGAAGCTCAAGAGACGGATTCAGAGGCTCAAGAGAGTGATGCTGTGGATCAGGAGAGGGAAAGCAGAGGCTTAAGAGAGTGATGCAGAAGCTGAAGAGAGTGATGCAGAGGCTCAAGAGAGTGATTCAGAGGCTTACGAGAGTGATGCAGAGGCTTACGAGAGTGAGGCAGAGGCTTAGGAGAGGGATGCAGAGGCTCAAGAGAGTGATGCAGAGGCTTAAGAGGGTGATGCAGAGGTTCAAGAGAGTGATGCAGACGATCAAGAGAGTGATGCAGAGGCTCGAGAGAGTGATGCAGAGGATCAAGAGAGTGATGCAGAGGATCAAGAGAGGGAATCAGAGGCTTAAGAGGGTGATGCAGAGGCTCAAGAGAATGAGGCAGAGGCTCAAGAGAGGGATGCAGGGGCTCAAGAGAGTGATGCAGAGGCTCAAGAGAGTGATACAAAGGCTAAAAAGAGTGATAGAGAGGCTCAGGAGAGTGATGTAGAGGCTCAAGAGAGTGATGCAGGAGTTCAAGAGAGGGATTCAGAGGCTCAAGAGAGTGATTCAGAGGCTTACGAGAGTGATGCATAGGCTTAAGAGAGTGATGCAGAGGCTTAAGAGAGTGATGCAGCGGCTTAAGAGAGGGATGCAGAGGTCAAGAGAGGGATGCAGGGGCTCAAGAGAGGGATGCAGAGGCTCAAGTGAGGATGCAGAGGCACAAGAGAGGGATGCAGAGGCTCTTGAGAGTGACGCAGAGGCTCAAGAGAGGGATGCAGAGGCTTAAGAGACTGATAGAAATGCTCAGGAGAGGGATGCAGAGGCTCATGAGAGGGATGCAGGAGTTCAATAGAGTGATGCAAATGCTCAAGAAAGGGATGTAGGCGTTCAAGAGAGTGATGCAGAGGCTCAAGAAAGGGATGCAGTGGCTTAAGAAAGTGATGCAGAGGCTCAAAAAAGGGATGCAGAGGCTTAAGAGGGTGATGCAGAGGCTCACGAGAGTGATTCAGAGGCTCAAGAGATGGATGCAGAGGCTCAAGAGAGTGATGCTGAGGATCAGGAGAGGGAAAACAGAGGCTAAAGAGAGTGATGCAGAAGCTCAAGAGAGTGATGAATAGGCTCAAGAGAGGGATAGAGAGGCTCAAGAGACGGATGCAGAGGCTAAATTGAGTGATGGTGAGGCACAAGAGAAAGATGCAGAGGCACTTGAGAGTGATGCAGAAGCTCAAGAGAGGGATGCAGAGGCTTAAGAGAGTGATGCAAAGGCTCGAGAGAGGGATGCCGAGACTGAAGAGAGTGATGCAGAGACTCTAGAGAGTGATGCAGAGGCTTAAGAGAGGGATGCAGAGGCTCAAGAGAGTGATGCAGAGGCTCAAGGGAGTTATGCAGAGGCGTAGGAGAATGGCTTAAGAGAGGGATGCAGAGGCTGAAATGAGTGATGCAGAGGCTTAAGTGAGTGATGCAGAGGCTTAAGAGAGGGATGGAGAGGCTCAAGAGAGTGATGCAGAGGCTCAAGAGAGTGATGCAGAGGCTAAAGAGAGTTATGCAGAGGCTTAAGAGAGTGATGCAGAGGCTTAAGAGAGGGATGCAGAGGCTCAAGAGAGTGATGCAGAATCTCAAGAGAGTGATGCAGAGGCTTAGGAGAATGATGCAGAGGCTCAAGAGAGGGATGCAGAGGCTGAAGAGAGTGATGCAGAGGCTGAAGAGAGGGATGTAGAGGCTCAAGAGAGTGATGCAGAGGCTCAAGAGTGATGCAGAGGCTCTAGAGATTGATGCAAAGGGTCAAGAGAGTGGTGCAGAGGCTCAAGAGAGTGATGCAGAGGCTCAAGAGAGTGATGAAGAATCTTAGGAGAATGATGCAGAAACTCAAGAGAGGGATGCAGAGATTAAAGAGAGTGATGCAGAGGCTTAAGAGAGTGATGCAGAGGAATAAGAGATTGATGCAAGGGCTCAAACGAGGGATGCAGAGGCTCAAGAGAGTGATGCAGAGGCTTAAGAGTGATGCAAAGGCTCAAGAGAGGGATGCAGAGGCTCATGAAAGGGATGCAGAGGCTCACGAGAGGGAGGCAGAGGCTCAAGAAAGGGATGAAGAGGCTTAAAAAAGTGATGCAGAGGGTAAAAATAGGGATGCAG
Organism: Procambarus clarkii; assembly: GCF_040958095.1. Taxonomy (NCBI): domain Eukaryota; kingdom Metazoa; phylum Arthropoda; class Malacostraca; order Decapoda; family Cambaridae; genus Procambarus; species Procambarus clarkii. The sequence goes on along the minus strand of NC_091165.1, from coordinate 302,849 downwards.
AGGCTTAAGAGAGTGATGCAGAGGCTCAAGAGAGGGATGCAGAGGTTGAAGAGAGTGATGCAGAGGCTCAAGAGAGTGATACAAAGGCTAAAAAGAGTGATAGAGAGGCTCAGGAGAGTGATGTAGAGGCTCAAGAGAGTGATGCAGGAGTTCAAGAGAGGGATTCAGAGGCTCAAGAGAGTGATTCAGAGGCTTACGAGAGTGATGAATAGGCTTAAGAGAGTGATGCAGAGGCTTAAGAGAGGGATGCAGCGGCTTAAGAGAGGGATGCAGAGGTCAAGAGAGGGATGCAGGGGCTCAAGAGAGGGATGCAGAGGCTCAAGTGAGGATGCAGAGGCACAAGAGAGGGATGCAGAGGCTCTTGAGAGTGACGCAGAGGCTCAAGAGAGGGATGCAGAGGCTTAAGAGACTGATAGAAATGCTCAGGAGAGGGATGCAGAGGCTCATGAGAGGGATGCAGGAGTTCAATAGAGTGATGCAGATGCTCAAGAAAGGGATGTAGGCGTTCAAGAGAGTGATGCAGAGGCCAAGAAAGGGATGCAGTGGCTTAAGAAAGTGATGCAGAGGCTCAAAAAAGGGATGCAGAGGCTTAAGAGGGTGATGCAGAGGCTCACGAGAGTGATTCAGAGGCTCAAGAGATGGATGCAGAGGCTCAAGAGAGTGATGCTGACGATCAGGAGAGGGAAAACAGAGGCTAAAGAGAGTGATGCAGAAGCTCAAGAGAGTGATGAATAGGCTCAAGAGAGGGATAGAGAGGCTCAAGAGACGGATGCAGAGGCTAAATTGAGTGATGGTGAGGCACAAGAGAAAGATGCAGAGGCACTTGAGAGTGATGCAGAAGCTCAAGAGAGGGATGCAGAGGCTTAAGAGAGTGATGCAAAGGCTCGAGAGAGGGATGCCGAGTCTGAAGAGAGTGATGCAGAGACTCTAGAGAGTGATGCAGAGGCTTAAGAGAGGGATGCAGAGGCTCAAGAGAGTGATGCAGAGGCTCAAGGGAGTTATGCAGAGGCGTAGGAGAATGGCTTAAGAGAGGGATGCAGAGGCTGAAATGAGTGATGCAGAGGCTTAAGTGAGTGATGCAGAGGCTTAAGAGAGGGATGGAGAGGCTCAAGAGAGTGATGCAGAGGCTCAAGAGAGTGATGCAGAGGCTAAAGAGAGTTATGCAGAGGCTTAAGAGAGGGATGCAGAGGCTCAAGAGAGTGATGCAGAATCTCAAGAGAGTGATGCAGAGGCTTAGGAGAATGATGCAGAGGCTCAAGAGAGGGATGCAGAGGCTGAAGAGAGTGATGCAGAGGCTGAAGAGAGGGATGTAGAGGCTCAAGAGAGTGATGCAGAGGCTCAAGAGTGATGCAGAGGCTCTAGAGATTGATGCAAAGGCTCAAGAGAGTGGTGCAGAGGCTCAAGAGAGTGATGCAGAGGCTCAAGAGAGTGATGAAGAATCTTAGGAGAATGATGCAGAAACTCAAGAGATGGATGCAGAGATTAAAGAGAGTGATGCAGAGGCTTAAGAGAGTGATGCAGAGGAATAAGAGATTGATGCAAGGGCTCAAACGAGGGATGCAGAGGCTCAAGAGAGTGATGCAGAGGCTTAAGAGTGATGCAAAGGCTCAAGAGAGGGATGCAGAGGCTCATGAAAGGGATGCAGAGGCTCACGAGAGGGAGGCAGAGGCTCAAGAAAGGGATGAAGAGGCTTAAAAAAGTGATGCAGAGGGTAAAAATAGGGATGCAGAGGCTTAAGAGAGTGATGCAGAGGCTCAAGAGAGGGATGCAGAGGTTGAAGAGAGTGATGCAGAGACTCAAGAGAGTTATGCAGAGGCTCAAGAGAGTGATGCAGAGGCTCAAGAGAGGGATGTAGAGGCTCAAGAGAGTGATGCAGAAGCTTAAGAGAGTGATGCAGAGGCTTAAGAGAGTGATGCAGAGGCTCAAGAGAGTGATGCAGAGGCTCAGGAGAGGGATTCAGAGGGTTAAGAGATGGATGCAGAGGCTTAAGAGAGTGATGCAGAGGCTCAAGAGAGTGATGCAGAGGCTTAAGAGAGGGATGCCGAGGCTCAAGAGAGTGATGCAGAGGCTCAAGAGAGGGATGTAGAGGTTCAACAGAGTGATGCAGAGGCCTAGGAGAATGATGCAGAGGTTCAAGATAAGGATGCAGAGGCTGTAGAGAGTGATGCAGAGGCTTAAGAGAGGGATGCAGAGGCTCAAGAGAGTGATTCAGAGGCTTACGAGAGTGATGCAGAGGCTTAAGAGAGGGATGCAGGGGTTTAAGAGAGGGATGCAGAGGTTCAAGAGAGTGATGCAGAGGCTCAAAATAGGGATGCAGAGGCTTAAGAGGGTGATGCAGAGGCTCAAGAGAGTGATGCAGAGGCTCAAGAAAGGGATGCAGAGGCTGAAGAGAGTGATGCAGAGGCTCAAGTGACTGATGCAGAGGATGAAGAGAGGGATGCATAAGCTTACGAGAGTGATGCAGAGGATTAAGAGGGTGATGCAGAGGCTCAAGAGAGGGATGCAGAGGCTCAAGAGAGGGATGAATAGGCTCAAGAGAGGGAGGCAGAGGCTCAAGAGAGGGATGCAGAGGCTAAAGTGAGTGATGCAGAGGCACAAGTGAGGGATGCAGAGGCTTAAGAGAGTGATGCAGAGGATCAAGAGAGTGATGCAGAGGATGAAGAGAGGGAAGCAGAGGCTTAAGAGGGTGATTCAGAGGCTTACGATAGTGATGCATAGGCTTACGAGAGTGATGCAGAGGCTTAAGAGAGGGATGCAGAGGCTTAGGAGAATGATGCAGAGGCTCAAGAGAGTAATACAGAGGCTTAAGAGGGTGATGCAGAGGCTCAAGAGAGTGAGGCAGAGGCTTAGGAGAGTGATGCATAGGAATAAGAGAGTGATGCAGAGGCTTAAGAGAGGGATGCAGAGGCTTAAGAGAGGGATGCAGAGGTCAAGTGAGGGATGCAGGGGCTCAAGAGAGGGATGCAGAGGCTCAAGCGAGGGATGCAGATGCACTAGAGAGGGATACAGAGGCTCTTGAGAGTGACGCAGAGGCTCAAGAGAGGGATGCAGAGGCTTAAGAGACTGATAGAAAGGCTCAGGAGAGAGATGCAGAGGCTCAAAAAAGGGATGCAGAGGCTTAAGAGGGTGATCCAGAGGCTCACGAGAGTGATTCAGAGGCTCAAGAGATGGATGCAGAGGCTCAAGAGAGTGATGCTGAGGATCAGGAGAGGGAAAACAGAGGCTAAAGAGAGTGATGCAGAAGCTCAAGAGAGTGATGCAGAGGCTCAAGAGAGGGATGCAGAGGCTCAAGAGAGGGATGCAATGGCTCCGGAGAGGGATGCAGAGGCTCAAAATAGGGATGCAGAGGCTTAAGAGGGTGATGCAGAGACTCAAGAGAGTGATGCAGAGGCTCAAGAGACTGATGCAGAGGATGAAGAGAGGGATGCAAAGGCTCAAGAGAGTGATGCAGAGGCTCAAGAGAGGTATGCAGGGGCTCAAGAGAGGGATGCAGAGGTTCAAATGAGGGAAGCAGAGGCACAAGAGAGGGATGCAGAGGCTCTTGTGAGTGACGCAGAGGCTCAAGAGAGGGATGCAGAGGCTTAAGAGAGTGATGCAAAGGCTCACGTAAGGGATGCAGAATCTCATGAGAAGGATGCAGGAGTTCAAGAGAGGGATGCAGAGGCTCAAGATATGGATGCAGAGGCTAAAGTGAGGGATGAAGAGGCACAAGAGAAGGATGCAGAGGCTATTGACAGTGATGCAGAGGCTCAACAGAGGGATGCAGAGGCTCAAGAGAGTGATTCAGAGGCTTACGAGAGTGATGCAGAGGCTTAAGAGAGGGATGCAGAGGCTCAAGAGAGGGATGCAATGGCTCAAGAGAGGGATGCAGAGGCTCAAGTGAGGGATGCAGAGGCACAAGAGAGGGATGCAGAGGCTTAAGAGAGTGATTCATAGGCTCAAGAGAGGGATGCAGAGGCTAAAGAAAGTGATGCAGAGGCTCAAGAGAGGGATGCAGAGGCTCATAAGAGGGATGCAGGAGTTCAAGAGAGAGATGCAAAGGCTCATGAAAGGGATGCAGAGGCTTAAGAAAGTGATGCAGAGGCTTAAAAGAGGGATGCAGAGGCTTAAGAGAGGGATGCAGAGGCTCAAGAGAGGGATGTAGGGGCTCAAGAGAGTGATGGAGAGGCTCAAGAGAGTGATTCAGAGGTTTACGGGAGTGATGCAGAGGCTTAAGAGAGTGATGCAAAGGCTCAGGAGAGGGATGCAGAGGCTGAAGAGCGTGATGCAGAGACTCTAGAGAGTGATGCAGAGGCTTAAGAGAGGGATGCAGAGGCTCAAGAGAGTGATGCAGAGGCTCAAGAGAGGGATGAATAGGCTCAAGAGAGGGATGCAGAGGCTCAAGAGAGGGATGCAGAGGCTAAAGTGAGCGATGCAGAGGCTTAAAAGAATGATGCAGAGGCTCAAGAGAGGGATGCAGAGGCTGAAGAGAGTGATGCAGAGGCTTAAGTGAGTGATGCAGAGGCTTAAGAGAGGGATGCAGACGCTCAAGAGAGTGATGCAGAGGCTGAAGAGAGAGATGCAGAGGCTTAAGAGAGTGTTCCAGAGGCTCAAGAGAGTGATGCAGAGGCTCAAGAGAATGATGTAGAGGCTTAAGAGAGGGATGCAGATGCTCAAGAGAATGATGCAGAGGCTCATGAGAGTGATGCAGAGGATGAAGAGAGGGATGCAGAGACTTAAGAGATTGATGCAGAGGCTGAAGAGAGTATTGCAGAGGCTTATGAGAGGGATGCAGAGGCTCAAGAGAGTGATGCAAAGCTCAAGAGAGTGATGCAGAGGCTCAAGACAGGGGATGCAGAGGCTTAAAAGAGGGATGCAGAGACATAAAAGAGTGATGCAGAGGCTCAAGAAAGGGATGAAGAGTATTATGAGAGTGATTCAAAGGATCAAGAGAGGGATGCAGAGGCTCATGAGAGGGATGCAGAGGCTCAAGTGAGAGATGGAGAGGCTTAGGAGAATAATGCAGAGGCTAAGGAGAGGTATGCAAAGGCTCAAGAGAGTGATGCAGGGGCCCAGGAGAGTGATGCAGAGGCTTAAGAGAGTGATAAAGAGGCTTAAGAGAGGGATGCAGAGGCTCAAGAGAGTGATACAGAATCTCAAGAGAGTGATGCAGAGGCTTATGAGAATGATGCAGAGGCTCAAGAGAGGGATGCAGAGGCTCAAGAGAGTGATACAGAATCTCAAGAGAGTGATGCAGAGGCTTATGAGAATGACGCAGAGGCTCAAGAGAGGGATGCAGAGGCTGAAGAGAGTTATGCAGAGGCTTAAGTGAGTGATGCAGAGGCTTCAGAGAGGGATGCAGAGGGTCAAGAGAGTGATGCAGAGGCTGAAGAGAGAGATGCAGAGGCTTAAGAGAGTGATGCAGAGGCTCAAGAGAGTGATGCAGAGGCTCAAGAGAATGATGTAGAGGCTTAAGAGAGGGATGCAGAGGCTCAAGCGAATGATGCAGAGGCTCAAGAGAGTGATGCAGAGGATAATGAGAGGGATGCAGAGGCTTACGAGAGTGATGCACAGACTCAAGAGAGGGATGTAGAGGCTCAAGAGAGTGATGCAGAGGCTCAAGAGAGTGATGCAGACGCTCAAGAGTTTGATGCAGAGGCTCAAGAGAGTGATGCAGAGGCTCAAGAGAGTGATGCAGAGGATCAAGATAGGGATTCAGAGGCTTAAGAGAAGGATTCAGAGGCTTAAGAGAGTGATGCAGAGGCAGAAGAGATTGTTGCAGAGGCTCAAGAGAGGGATGCAGAGGCTTAAGAGGGTGATGCAGAGCCTCAAGAGAGTGATGCAAATGCTCAAGAGAGGGATACAGGGGCCCAAGAGAGTGATGCAGATGCTCAGGAGAGGGATGGAGCGGATGCAGAGTTTCAAAAGAGGGATTCAGAGGCTCAAGAGAGGGATGCAGAGGTTGATGAAAATGTTGCAGAGGCTCAAGAGAGGGATGCAAAAGCTCAAGAGAGTGATACAGAGACTCAAGAGTGTTATGTAGAGGCTCAAGAGAGTGATGCAGAGGCTTACGAGAGTGATGCAGAGGTTCAAGAGAGGTATGTAGAGGCTCACGAGAGTGATGCAGAAGCTCAAGAGAGTGATGCATAGGCTCAAGAGAGTGATGCAGAGGCTTAAGAGATTGATGCAAAGGCTCAAGAGAGTGATGCAGAGGCTCAAGAAAGGGATGCAGAGGCTCAAGAGAGTGATGCAGAGGTGTGAAGTGAGAGATGCAGAGGATTAAAAAAGTTATGCAGAGGCTCAAAATAGGGATGCAGAGGCTTAAGAGGGTGATGCAGAGGCTCAAGAGAGTGATGCAGAGGCTCAAGAAAGGGATGCAGAGGCTGAAGAGAGTGATGCCGAGGCTCAAGAGACTGATGCAGAGGATGAAGAGAGGGATGCAGAGGCTCAAGAGAGTGATGCAGAGGCTCAAGAGAGGTACGCAGGGGCTTAAGAGAGGGATGCAGAGGCTCAAATGAGGGAAGCAGAGACACAAGAGAGGGATGCAGAGGCTCTTATGAGTGACGCAGAGGCTCAAGAGAGGGATGCAGAGGCTTAAGAGAGTGATGCAAAGGCTCAAGTAAGGGATGCAGAATCTCATGAGAAGGATGCAGGAGTTCAAGAGAGGGATGCAGAGGCTCAAGATAAGGATGCAGAGGCTAAAGTGAGGGATGAAGAGGCACACGAGAAGGAAGCAGAGGCTATTGACAGTGATGCAGAGGCTCAAGAGAGGGATGCAGAGGCTCAAGAGAGTGATTCAGAGGCTTACGAGAGTGATGCAGAGGCTTATGAGAGGGATGCAGAGGCTCAAGAGAGGGATGCAGAGGCTAAAGAGAGGAATGCAATGGCTCAAGAGAGGGATGCAGAGGCACAAGAGAGGGATGCAGAGGCTTAAGAGAGTGGTTCATAGGCTCAAGAGAGGGATGCAGAGGCTGAAGAGAGTGATGCAGAGGCTCAAGAGAGGGATGCAGAGGCTCATTAGAGGGATGCAGGAGTTCAAGAGAGAGATGCAAAGGCTCATGAAAGGGATGCAGAGGCTTAAGAAAGTGATGCAGAGGCTCAAAAGAGGGATGCAGAGGCTTAAGAGAGGAATGCAGAGGCTCAAGAGAGGGATGCAGGGGCTCAAGAGAGTGATGGAGAGGCTCAGGAGAGTGACTCAGAGGTTTACGGGAGTGATGCAGAGGCTTAAGAGAGTGATGCAGAGGCTAAAGAGACGGATGCAGAGGCTCAAGAGAGGGATGCAGAGGCTCAAGAGAGGGATGCAGAGGCTCAAGAGAGGGATGCAGAGGCTCAAGAGAGAGATGAATAGGCTCAAGAGAGAGATGCAGAGGCTCAAGAAAGGGATGCAGAGGCTAAATTGAGTGCTGCAGAGGCCCAAGAGAAAGATGCAGAGGCACTTGAGAGTGATGCAGAGGCTAAAGAGAGTGATGCAGAGGCTTAAGAGAGGGATGCCGAGGCTCAAGAGAGTGATGCAGAGGCTCAAGAGAGTGATGCAGAGGTCTAGGAGAATGTTGCAGAGGTTAAAGATAAGGATGCAGAGGCTGTAGAGAGTGATGCAGAGGCTTAAGAGAGGGATGCAGAGGCTCAAGAGAGTGATTCTTAGGCTTACGAGAGTGATGCAGAGGCTTAAGAGAGGGATGCAGATGCTCAAGAGAGTGATTCAGAGGTTTACGAGAGTGATGCAGAGGCTTAAGAGAGTGATGTAGAGGCTTAAGAGAGGGATGCAGGGGCTCAAGAGAGGGATGCAGAGGTTCAAGAGAGTGATGCAGAGGTGTGAAGTGAGAGATGCAGAGGCTTAAAAAAGTGATGCAGACGCTCAAAATAGGGATGCAGAGGCTTAAGAGGGTGATGCAGAGGCTCAAGAGAGTGAGGCAGAGGCTCAAGAAAGGGATGCAGAGGCTGAAGAGAGTGATGCAGAAGCTCAAGAGACTGATGCAGAGGATGAAGAGAGGGATGCAGAGGCTCAAGAGAGTGATGCAGAGGCTCAAGAGAGGAATGCAGGGGCTCAAGACAGGGATGCAGAGGTTCAAATGAGGGAAGCAGAGGCACAAGAGAGGGATGCAGAGGCTCTTTTGAGTGAAGCAGAGGCTCAAGAGAGGGATGCAGAGGCTCTTGTGTGTGACGCAGAGGCTCAAGAGAGGGATGCAGGGGCTTAAGAGAGTGATGCAAAGGCTCACGTAAGGGATGCAGAATCTCATGAGAAGGATGCAGGAGTTCAAGAGAGGGATGCAGAGGCTCAAGATATGGATGCAGAGGCTAAAGTGAGGGATGAAGAGGCACAAGAGAAGGATGCAGAGGCTATTGACAGTGATGCAGAGGCTCAACAGAGGGATGCAGAGGCTCAAGAGAGTGATTCAGAGGCTTACGAGAGTGATGCAGAGGCTTAAAAGAGGGATGCAGAGGCTCAAGAGAGGGATGCAGAGGCTCAAGAGAGGGATGCAATGGCTCAAGAGAGTGATTCATAGGCTCAAGAGAGGGATGCAGAGGCTAAAGAGAGTGATGCAGAGGCTCAAGAGAGGGATGCAGAGGCTCATAAGAGGGATGTAGGAGTTCAAGAGAGAGATGCAAAGGCTCATGAAAAGGATGCAGAGGCTTAAGAAAGTGATGCAGAGGCTTAAAAGAGGGATGCAGAGGCTTATGAGAGGGATGCAGAGGCTCAAGAGAGGGATGTAGGGGATCAAGAGAGTGATGGAGAGGCTCAAGAGAGTGATTCAGAGGTTTACGGGAGTGATGCAGAGTCTTAAGAGAGTGATGCAGAGGCTTACGAGAGTGATGCAGAGTCTTAAGAGAGTGATGCAGAGGCTCATGAGAGGGATGGAGAGGCTCAAGAGAGTGATTCAGAGGTTTACAGGAGTGATGCAGAGGCTTAAGAGAGTGATGCAGAGGCTTAAGAGACGGATGCAGAGTCTCAAGAGACGGATGCAGAGCCTCAAGAGAGGGATGCAGAGGCTAAATTGAGTAATGCAGAGGCTAAAGTGAGTGATGCAGAGGCACAAGAGAAAGATGCAGAGGCACTTGAGAGTGATGCAGAGGCTCAAGAGAGGGATGCAGAGGCTTAAGAGAGTGATGCAAAGGCTCAAGAGAGGGATGTAGAGGCTGAAGAGAGTGATGCAGAGACTCTAGAGAGTGATGCAGAGGCTTAAGAGAGGGATGCAATGGCTCAAGAGAGTGATGCAGAGGCTCAAGGGAGTGATGCAGAGGCTTAGGAGAATGATGCAGAGGCTCAAGAGAGGGATGCAGAGGCTGAAGAGAGTGATGCAGAGGCTTAAGGGAGTGATGCAGAGGCTTAAGAGAGGGATGCAGACGCTCAAGAGAGTGATGCAGAGGCTGAAGAGAGAGATGCAGAGGCTTAAGAGAGTGTTCCAGAGGCTCAAGAGAGTGATGCAGAGGCTCAAGAGAATGATGTAGAGGCTTAAGAGAGGGTTGCAGATGCTCAAGAGAATGATGCAGAGGCTCATGAGAGTGATGCAGAGGATGAAGAGAGGGATGCAGAGGCTTAAGAGATTGATGCAGAGGCTGAACAGAGTATTGCAGAGGCTTAAGAGAGGGATGCAGAAGCTCAAGAGAGTGATGCAAAGCTCAAGAGAGTGATTCAGAGGCTCAAGACAGAGGATGCAGAGGCTTAAGCGAGGGATGCAGAGATATAAAAGAGTGATGCAGAGGCTCAAGAAAGGGATGAAGAGTATTATGAGAGTGATGCAAAGGATCAAGAGAGGGATGCAGAGGCTCATGAGAGGGATGCAGAGGCTCAAGTGAGAGATGGAGAGGCTTAGGAGAATGATGCAGAGGCTAAAGAGAGGTATGCAGAGGCTCAAGAGAGTGATGCAGGGGCTCAAGAGAGGGATGCAGAGGCTCATAAGAGGGATGTAGGAGTTCAAGAGAGAGATGCAAAGGCTCATGAAAAGGATGCAGAGTCTTAAGAAAGTGATGCAGAGGCTTAAAAGAGGAATGCAGAGGCTTAAGAGAGGGATGCAGAGGCTCAAGAGAGGGATGTAGGGGCTCAAGAGAGTGATGGAGAGGCTCAAGAGAGTGATTCAGAGGTTTACAGGAGTGATGCAGAGGCTTAAGAGAGTGATGCAGAGGCTTACGAGAGTGATGCAGAGTCTTAAGAGAGTGATGCAGAGGCTCATGAGAGAGATGGAGAGGCTCAAGAGAGTGATTCAGAGGTTTACAGGAGTGATGCAGAGGCTTAAGAGAGTGATGCAGAGGCTTAAGAGACGGATGCAGAGTCTCAAGAGACGGATGCAGAGGCTCAAGAGAGGGATGCAGAGGCTAAAGTGAGTGATGCAGAGGCACAAGAGAAAGATGCAGAGGCACTTGAAAGTGATGCAGAGGCTCAAGAGAGGGATGCAGAGGCTTAAGAGAGGGATGCTGAGGCTCAAGAGAGGGATGCATGGGCTGAAGAGAGTGATGGAGAGGCTCAATAGAGTGATTCAGAGGTTTACGGGAGTGATGCAGAGGCTTAAGAGAGTGATGCAGAGGCTTACGAGAGTGATGCAGAGTCTTAAGAGAGTGATGCAGAGGCTCATGAGAGGGATGGAGAGGCTCAAGAGAGTGATTCAGAGGTTTACGGGAGTGATGCAGAGGCTTAAGAGACGGATGCAGAGGCTCAAGGGAGGAATGCAGAGTCTCAAGAGAGGGATGCAGAGGCTCAAGAGTGGGATGAATAGGCTCAAGAGAGGGATGCTGAGGCTCAAGAGAGGGATGCAGAGGGAAAATTGATTGATGCAGAGGCACAAGAGAAAGATGCAGAGGAACTTGAGAGTGATGCATAGGCTCAAGAGAGGGATGCAGAGGCTTAAGAGAGTGATGTAAAGTCTCAAGAGAGGGATGCAGAGTCTGAAGAGAGTGATGCAGAGACTCTAGAGAGTGATGCAGAGGCTTAAGAGAGGGATGCAGACGCTCAAGAGAGTGATGCAGAGGCTGAAGAGAGAGATGCAGAGGCTTAAGAGAGTGATGCAGAGGCTCAAGTGAGTGATGCAGAGGCTCAAGAGAATGATGTAGAGGATTAAGAGAGGGATGCAGATGCTCAAGAGAATGATGCAGAGGCTCAAGAGAGTGATGCAGAGGATGAAGAGAGGGATGGAGAGGCTTGAGAGAGTGATGCAGAGGCTGAAGAGAGTATTGCAGAGGCTTAAGAAAGGGATGCAGAGGCTCAAGAGAGTGATGCAAAGCTCAAGAGAGTGATGCATAGGCTCAAGACAGGGGATGCAGAGGCTTAAGAGAGGGATGCAGAGACATAAAAGAGTGATGCAGAGGCGCAAGAAAGGGATGCAGAGTCTTAAGATAGTGATGTAAAGGCTCAAGAGAGGGATGCAGAGGCTCATGAGAGGGATGCAGAGGCTCAAGTGAGAGATGGAGAGGCTTAGGAGAATGATGCATAGGCTCAAGAGAGGGATGCAGAGGCTCAAGAGTGTGATGCAGGGGCTCAGGTGAGTGGTGCAGAGGCTTATGAGAGTGATGGAGAGGCTCAAGAAAGTGATGCAGAGGCTCAAGAGAGTGATGCAGAGGCTAAAGAGAGTGATGCAGAGGCTTAAGAGAGTGATGCAGAGGCTTAAGAGAGGGATGCAGAGGCTCAAGAGAGTGATGCAGAATCTCAAGAGAGTGATGCAGAAGCTTAGGAGAATGATGCAGAGGCTCAAGAGAGGGATACAGAGGCTGAAGAGAGTGATGCAGAGGCTTAAGTGAGTGATGCAGAGGCTTAAGAGAGTGATGCAGAGGCTCAAGAGAGTGATGCAGAGGCTCAAGAGAATGATGTAGAGGCTTAGGAGAGGGATGCAGAGGCTCAAGAGAATGATGCAGAGGCTCAAGAGAGTGATGCAGAGGATAAAGAGAGGGGGATGCAGAGGCTTAACAGAGTGATGCAGAGACTCAAGAGAGGGATGCAGAGGCTCTAGAGAGTGATGCAGAGGCTCAAGAGAGTGATGCAGAGGCTCAAGAAATTGATGCAGAGGCTCAAGAGAGTAATGCAGAGGATCAAGAGAGTGATGCAGAGGCTCAAGAGAGTGATGCAAAGGATCAAGATAGGGATTCAGAGGCTCAAGAGAGGGTTTCAGAGGCTTTAGAGAGTGATGCAGAGGCAGAAGAGATTGTTGCAGAGGCTCAAGAGAGGGATGCAGAGGCCTAGGAGGGTGATGCAGAGCCTCAAGGGAGTGATGCAAAGGCTCAAGAGAGGGATGCAGAGTCCCAAGAGAGTGATGCAGATGCTCAAGAGAGGGATGCAGAGGCCCAAGAGAGTGATGCAGATGCTCAAGAGAGCTATGCAGCGGATGAAGAGAGTGATGCAGAGGCTCGAGAGAGTGATGCAGAGACTCAAAAGAGGGATTCAGAGGCTCAAGAGAGGGATGCAGAGGCTGATGAGAGTGTTGCAAAGGCTCAAGACAGGGATGCAGAGGCTCAAGTGAGTGATGCAGAGACTCAAGAGAGTTATGTAGAGGCTCAAGAGAGTGATGCAGAGGCTTACGAGAGTGATGCAGAGGCTCAAGAGAGGGATGTAGAGGCTCAAGAGAGTGGTGCAGAAGCTCAAGAGAGTGATGCATAGGCTCCAGAGAGTGATGCAGAGGCTTAAGAGATTGATGCAAAGGCTCAAGAGAGTGATGCAGAGGTCAAGTGAGTGATGCAGAGGCTCAAGAGAGTGATGAAGAATCTTAGAAGAATGATGCAGAGGCTCAAGAGAGGGATGCAGAGATTCAAGAGAGTGATGCAGAGGCTTAAGATAGTGATGCAGAGGCATAAGAGATTGATGCAGGGGCTCAAACGAGGGATGCAGAGACTCAAGAGAGTGATGCAGAGGCTTAAGAGAGTGATGCAAAAGCTCAAGAGAGGGATGCAGAGGCTCATGAGAGGGATGCAGAGGCTCAAGAGAGGGAGGCAGAGGCTCAAGAAAGGGATGCAGAGGCTTAAAAAAGTGATGCAGAGGATAAAAATAGGGATGAAAAGGCTTAAGATGGTGATGCAGAGGTTCAAGTGAGTGATGCAGAGGCTCAAGAGCGGGATGCAGAGGTTGAAGAGAGTGATGCAGAGACTCAAGAGAGTTATGCAGAGGCTCAAGAGAGTGATGCAGAGGCTCAAGAGAGGGATGTAGAGGCTCAAGAGAGTGATGCAGAAGCTTAAGAGAGTGATGCAAAGGCTTCAGAGAGTGATGCAGAGGCTCAAGAGAGTGATGCAGAGGCTCAAAAGAGGGATTCAGAGGCTTAAGAGATGGATGCAGAGGATTAAGAGAGTGATGCAGAGGCTCAAGAGAGTGATGCAGAGGCTTAAGAGAGGGATACCGAGGCTCAAGAGAGTGATGCAGAAGCTCTAGAGAGGGATGTAGAGGCTCAAGAGAGTGATGCAGAGGCTCAAGAGAGTGATGCAGAGGCCTAGGAGAATGATGCAGAGGTTCAAGATAAGGATGCAGAGGCTGTAGAGAGTGATGCAGAGGCTTAAGAGAGGGATGCAGAGGCTCAAGAGAGTGATTCTTAGGCTTACGAAAGTGATGGAGAGGCTTAAGAGAGTGATGTAGAGGTTTAAGAGAGGGATGCAGGGGCTCAAGAGAGGGATGCAGAGGCTCAAGAGAGTGATGCAGAGGTGTGAACTGAGAGATGCAGAGGCTTAAAAAAGTAATGCAGAGGCTCAAAATAGGGATGCAGAGGCTTAAGATGGTGATGCAGAGGCTCAAGAGAGTGATGCAGAGGCTCAAGAGAGGGATGCAGAGGCTGAAGAGAGTGATGCAGAGGCTAAAGAGACTGATGCAGAGGATGAAGAGAGGGATGCAGAGGCTTAAGAGAGTGATGCAGAGGCTCAAGAGAGGTATGCAGGGGCTCAAGAGAGGGATGCAGAGGCTCAAATGAGGGAAGCAAAGGCACAAGAGAGGGGTGCAGAGGCTCTTGTGAGTGACGCAGAAGCTCAAGAAAGGGATGCAGAGGCTTAAGAGAGTGATGCAAAGGCTCAAGTAAGGGATGCAGAATCTCATGAAAAGGATGCAGGAGTTCATGAGAGGGATTCAGAGGCTCAAGATAAGGATGCAGAGGCTAAAGTGAGGGATGAAGAGGCACAAGAGAAGGATGCAGAGGCTATTGACAGTGATGCAGAGGCTCAAGAGAGGGATGCAGAGGCTCAAGAAAGTGATTTAGAGGCTTACAAGAGTGATGTAGAGGCTTATGAGAGGGATGTAGAGGCTCAAGAGAATTGTGCAGAGGCTCAAGAGAGTAATGCAGAGGATCAAGAGCGGGATGCAGAGGCTTAAGAGAGTGATGCAGAGACTGAAGAGAGTGATGCAGAGGAACAAGGGCGGGAAGCAGAGGCTTAAGAGAGTGATGCAGAGACTCAAGAGAGTGATGCAGAGGCTAAAGTGAGGGATGCAGATGCTCAAGAGAGGGATGCAGAGGCTCAAGAGAGTGATTCTCAGGCTTGCGAGAGTGATGCAGAGGTTCAAGAGAGTGATGCAGAGGATCAAGAGAGTGATGCAGAGGCTGAAGAGAGTGTTGAAGAGGCCCAAGAGAGGGATGACGAGGTTGAAGAGAGTGATGCAGAGGCTCAAGAGAGGGATGCAGTGGCTCAAGAGAGTGATTCAGAGGCTTACGAGAGTGATGCAGAGGCTTAAGAGAGTGAGGAGAGGGATGCAGAGGCTCAAGAGAGTGATGCAAAGGCTCACAAGAGGGATGCAGAGGCTCAAGAGGGTGATGCAGAGACTCACGAGAGTTATGTAGAGGCTCAAGAGAGTGATGCAGAGGCTTACGAGAGTGATGCAGAGGCTGAAGAGAGGGATGTTGAGGCTCAAGAGAGTGATGCATAGGCTCAAGAGAGTGATGCAGAGGCTTAAGAGATTGATGCAAGGGCTCAAGAGAGTGATGCAGAGGCTCAAGAGAGTGATGCAGAGGCTCAAGAGAGTGATGAAGAATCTTAGGAGAATGATGCAGAGGCTCAAGAGAGGGATACAGAGATTCAAGAGAGTGATGCAGAGGCTTAAGGGAGTGATGCAGAGGCATAAGAGATTGATGCAGGGGCTGAAACGAGGGATGCAGAGGCTCAAGAGAGTGATGTAGAGGCTTAAGAGAGTGATGCAATTCTCAAGAGAGGGATGCAGAGGCTCATGAGAGGGATGCAGAGGCTCATGAGAGGGAGGCAGAGGTTCAAGAAAGGGATGCAGAGGCTTAAAAAAGTGATGAAGAGGCTAAAAATAGGGATGCAGAGGCTTAAGAGGGTGATGCAGAGGTTCAAGAGACTCATGCAGAGGCTCAAGAGAGGGATGCAGTGGTTGAAGCGAGTGATGCAGAGACTAAAGAGAGTTATGCAGACGCTCAAGAGAGTGATGCAGAGGCTCAAGAGGGGGATGTAGAGGCTCAAGAGAGTGATGCAGAAGCTTAAGAGAGTGATGCAGAGGCTTAAGAGAGGGATGCAGAGGCTCAAATGAGGGAAGCAAAGGCACAAGAGAGGGGTGCAGAGGCTCTTGTGAGTGATGCTGAGGCTCAGTAGAGGGATGCAGAGGCTCAAGAGAGGGATGCTGAAGTTGAAGAGAGTGATGCAGAGACTCAAGAGAGTTATGCAGAGGCTCAAGAGAGTGATGCAGAGGCTCAAGAGAGGGATGTAGGGGCTTAAGAGAGTGATGCAGAAGCTTAAGAGAGTGTTGCAGAGGCTTAAGAGAGTGATGCAGAGGCTCAAGAGAGTGATGCAGAGGCTCAAGAGAGGGATTCAGAGGCTTAAGAGATGGATGCAGAGGCTTAAGAGAGTGATGCAGAGGCTCAAGAGAGTGATGCAGAGGCTTAAGAGAGGGATCCCGAGGCTCATGAGAGTGATGCAGAGGCTCTAGAGAGGGATGTAGAGGCTCAAGAGAGTGATGCAGAGGCTCAAGAGAGTGATGCAGAGGCCTAGGAGAATGATGCATCCCTCTCTTGAGCCCCTGCATACCTCTCTTGGACCCCTGCATCACTCTCTTGAGCCTCTGCATCCCTCTCTGCCCAGCAAACACAAATCATCTACACAACGTTCGCCTATCTCTTCCCATAGGTGTGGGAATGATTTGCATTGAGAATGGTGCAGGAGAGCCTTTGAGAAACTTTTACTCAAAAAATCCAAACACAAAGGTTTAATTATAAATTGTTTTTCTACAATTATTTTCTTCCAAATGTAAAACAAATAGTTTTTACATGTTTAAATATAAAATTTATGGTGTTTTTTTGTAAAATTCATTAATAAATTGTGAATGATATATATTGGCTGAGTGAAACCTTTAAAATCCATTTAGTTATAATATGAACAGAAAAAAGTAGTTTTCCAAATTTTCTAAAAATCGCTCTTTTTAACACAATTTGACTCCTTATGCATTCCACTAAACACTAATATCATGTTTAAATATATAATTTATGTATTATTCCCTAAGATAATTTATATAAATTATAAAAGTTGCTGGAAAGTGGTGAGAAAGAATCTGAAAACGTTTTGTTGTCTTATATTGGCGTGTTCTTATTAACTAGAGTGAGTAAGAGTGAGCGAGAGTGGGTAAGAGTGAGTAAGAGTGACTGAAGGTGAGTGAGAGTGCCAGAGAGTGTGTAAGTGTGAGTAAGAGTATAAATAAGAGTGACTGAGAGTGAGTAAGAGTGACAGAGTGAGAGTAAGGGTGACAGAATGAGTAAGAGTGAGAGTAAAGCGATTGAGAGTAAGGGTGAGTATGAGAGTAAGAGTGATTGAGAGTTTGAGTGAGAGTAAGAGTGATTGAGAGTTAGTGAGAGTAAGAGTGATTGAGAGTAAGAGTGATTGAGAGTAAGAGTGATTGAGAGTAAGAGTGATTGAGAGTAAGAGTGATTGAGAGTAAGAGTGATTGGGAGTAAGAGTGATTGAGAGTAAGAGTGATTGGGAGTAGGAGTGATTGGGAGTAGGAGTTAGAGTGAGAGTAGGAGTAAGAATGAGAATAAGAGTGATTGAGAGTAAGAGTGAGTAAGAGTAAGAATGAGAGTAAGAGTGATTGAGAGTAAGAGTGATTGAGAGTAAGAGTGATTGAGAGTAAGAGTGATTGGGAGTAAGAGTAAGAGTGAGAGTAAGAGTAAGAATGAGAATAAGAGTGATTGAGAGTAAGAGTGATTGGGAGTAAGAGTAAGAGTAAGAATGAGAGTAGGAGTGATTGAGAGTAGGAGTGATTGGGAGTAGGAGTGATTGGGAGTAAGAGTGATTGAGAGTAAGAGTAATTGAGAGTAAGAGTATGAGAGTAAGAGTGAGAGAGTGAGTATGAATGGGTAAGGGTGACTGAGAGTGAGTAAGAGTGACAGAGTAAGAATGACAGAGTAAGAGTGATAGAGAGTAAGAGTGACAGAGAGTAAGAGTGACAGAGTAAGAGTGACAGAGAGTAAGAGTGACAGAGAGTAAGAGTGACAGAGAGTAAGAGTGACAGAGAGTAAGAGTGACAGAGAGTAAGAGTGACAGAGAGTAAGAGTGACAGAGTAAAAGTATGAGAGTGAGTAAGGATGACTGAGAGAAAGAGTGAGTAAGAGTGATTGAGAGTTAGTGAGAGTAAGAGTGATTGAGAGTAAGAGTGATTGAGAGTTAGTTAGAGTAAGAGTGATTGAGAGTAAGAGTGATTGAGAGTTAGTGAGAGTAAGAGTGATTGAGAGTAAGAGTGATTGAGAGTAAAAGTGATTGAGAGTAAGAGTGATTGAGAGTAAGAGTGATTGGGAGTAAGAGTGATTGAGAGTAAGAGTGATTGGGAGTAAGAGTGATTGGGAGTAGGAGTAAGAATGAGAATAAGAGTGATTGAGAGTAAGAGTGAGTAAGAGTAAGAATGAGAGTAAGAGTGATTGAGAGTAAGAGTGATTGAGAGTAAGAGTGATTGAGAGTAAGAGTGATTGGGAGTAAGAGTGATTGGGAGTAAGAGTAAGAGTGAGAGTAAGAGTAAGAATGAGAATAAGAGTGATTGAGAGTAAGAGTGATTGGGAGTAAGAGTAAGAGTAAGAATGAGAGTAGGAGTGATTGAGAGTAGGAGTGATTGGGAGTAGGAGTGATTGGGAGTAAGAGTGATTGAGAGTAAGAGTAATTGAGAGTAAGAGTATGAGAGTAAGAGTGAGAGAGTGAGTATGAATGAGTAAGGGTGACTGAGAGTGAGTAAGAATGACAGAGTAAGATTGACAAAGAGTAAGAGTGACAGAGAGTAAGAGTGACAGAGAGTAAGAGTGACAGAGAGTAAGAGTGACAGAGAGTAAGAGTGACAGAGTAAGAGTGACAGAGTAAGAGTGACAGAGAGTAAGAGTGACAGAGAGTAAGAGTGACAGAGAGTAAGAGTGACAGAGTAAGAGTGAGTATGAGAGTGAGTAAGGATGACTGAGAGTAAGAGTGAGTAATAGTGCGTAAGAGTGATTGAGAGTAAGAGTGAGTAATAGTGTGTAAGAGTGATTGAGAGTAAGAGTGAGTAATAGTGCGTAAGAGTGATTGAGAGTGAGAGTGATTATGAGAGAGTTAAGAGTGTGAGGTGTGAGAGGGTAGCAGGCCAGGGAGGCAGGATGTGTGGTCACAGGCGAGGCCTATAGGCCTCGTGATCTCTAATGTTGGTTTTTATATATATGTTGGATTTTTTGTTCTGTTTTAAATTATAATTATTTAGCAGGAATGTAATAAGATATTGCACAGTATTAATGTGACAATAATATATGCATTATTTCCTTGATAATCAAACTTGTTGTTCAAAGATAATATACAATCTTTGAAGGAAACATTTTGAGAGCGCGAGCTGGCAACACTGTTCTGGTGGTGAGAGAGACATGGTTAGTTGTGCTCAGACCTTCAGTGGTGAAGGGTGTGTCCCAGCTGGCCGCCACCAGTCGCCACCCGCCGCCACCCGCCACACGCCGCCACCCGCCACCAGCCGCCAACCACCACCAGCCGCCACCCGCCACCCACCACCAGCCGCCACCCACCACCAGCCGCCACCTGCCACCACCCACCACCAGCCGCCACCCGCCACCACCCACCACCAGCCTCCACCCGCCACCAGCCACCGCCACCCACCACCGCCACTCACCACCCGCCGCCACCACCCTCCACCAGCCGCCACCCGCCACCAGCCACCGCCACCCACCACCGCCACCTGCCGCCACCACCCACCACCACCAGCCGCCGCCGCCACCACCACCCACCAACACCGCCGCCACCACCCATCACCGCCGCCGCCACCACCACCCACCACCACCGCCGCCACCACCCATCACCGCCGCCGCCGCCACCACCCACCACAGCCGCCGCCGGCACCACCGCCACCACCCACCACAGCCGCCACCACCACCCACCACCACCACCACCACCCACCACCGCCGCCACCACCAGCCGCCACAAGCCGCCACCGCCCGCCACTGCCCGCCACCAGCCGCCATCACCACCACCACCACCAGCCGCCATCACCGCCACCAGCCGCCACCAGCTGCCACCACCACCAGCCGCCACCACCACCACCACCAGCCGCCATCACCGCCACCAGCTGCCACCACCACCAGCCGCCATCACCGCCACCAGCTGCCACCACCACCAGCCGCCACCACCATCCGCCACCACCGCCACCACCACCTGCCACCAGCCGCCACCACCGCCCGCTATCAGCCGTCACCGCCCGTTGCCACAGTCGCCACCGCAAGCCGCCACCGCCAGCCGCCACCAGCCCCCCCCACCGCCGATCGTCACCACCCATCACAGCCGCCGCCGCCCGCCACCGCCCGCCACCACCCACCACAGCCGCTACCACCCACCACCACCAGCCGCCGCCACCCACCACCCGACGCCACCACCCACCACCACCAGCCGCCGCCGCCACCACCACCCATGCACCACTGCCGCCACCACCGCCAGACACAGCCGCCAGTGTCCGCCACCGCCGCCACTGTCCGCCACCGCCGCCACTGTCCGCCACCGCCGCCACTGTCTGCCACCGCCACCACTGTCCGCCCGCCGCCACCACAGTCCGCCCGCCGCCACCACTGTCCGCCCGCCGCCACCACTGTCCGCCCGCCGCCACCACTGTCCGCCCGCCGCCACCACTGTCCGCCCGCCGCCACCACTGTCCGCCCGCCGCCACCACTGTCAGCCCGCCGCCTCCACTGTCCGCCCGCCGCCTCCACTGTCCGCCCGCCGCCTCCACTGTCCGCTCGCCGCCTCCACTGTCCGCCCGCCGCCTCCACTGTCCGCCCGCCGCCACCACTGTCCGCCCGCCGCCGCCACTGTTCGCCCGCCGCCGCCACTGTCCGCCCGCCGCCGCCACTGTCCGCCCGCCGCCGCCACTGTCCGTCCACCGCCGCCACTGTCCGCCCGCCGCCACTGTCCACCACCGCCGCCACGGTCCGCCCGCCGCCACTATCCGCCACTGTCCTCCCGCCGCCACTGTCCGCCCGCCGCCACTGTCCGCCCACCGTCACTGTCCGCCCGCCGCCACTATCCGCCACTGTCTTCCCGCCGCCACTGTCCGCCCGCCGCCACTGTCCGCCCGCCGCCGCTTTGTCCGCCCGCCGCCACTGTCCGCCCGCCGCCACTATCCGCCACCGCCGCCACTGTCCGCCCGCCGCCACTGTCCGCCCGCCGCCACTATCCGCCACCGCCGCCACTGTCCGCCCGACGCCACTGTCCGCCCGCCGCCACTATCCGCCACCGCCGCCACTGTCCGCCCGCCGCCACTGTACGCCCGCTGCCACTATCCGCCACCGCCACCACTGTCCGCCACCGCCACCACTGTCTGCCACCGCCACCACTGTCTGCCACCGCCACCACTGTCTGCCACCGCCACCACTGTCCGCCCGCCGCCACCACTATCCGCCCGCCGCCACCACTGTCCGCCCGCCGCCACCACTGTCCGCCCGCCGCCGCCACTGTCCACCCGCCGCCGCCACTGTCCGCCCGCCGCCGCCACTGTCCGCCCGCCGCCACTGTCCACCACCGCCGCCAAAGCCACCACGGTCCGCCCGCCGCCACTATCCGCCACAGCCGCCACTATCCGCCACTGCCACCACTGTCCGCCCGCCGCCACTGTCCGCCTGCCGCCACTATCCGCCACCGTCGCCACTGTCCGCCCGCCGCCACTGTCTGCCCGCCACCACTATCCGCCACCGCCGCCACTGTCCGCCACAGCCGCCACTCTCCGCCGTACAGCCTCCCCTCTCTCCGTTAGTAAATAATTATAATTGTTAGTAAATAATAAAAGAAATATAAATTATTAGATTTTTTTTACCCTTAAATTGGTTTTAATATTTAAATTGAAAATAATAATATAATATAAAATATAATAAAAATAATATAATATAAAATATAATTTAATTTCAAGAAATTTAACTTTAAACACAAAGATGTGAAAAGGGTTCAGATTATTGGCTCAAACCTTTCATAAGAGATTCATATTGGTATATGAATGGATTATGAATGACTCATGTTAGGAGTGTAAAGTTGCCACAACATCTCAAATTAGTGTTAGATACATATGTCTTTGTTATAAGTTTTAGAAACCTATTGAAGTCCACACACAATATCGTATCTGATACGATAAAACAAACGTTTCCAATACTTTCAAATACCTTCCAGATATGTTGTGGCAACCTAAAATTGTTTGCTGGGTTATGCCTCTGCATCACTCTCTTAAACCTCTGCATCACTCTCTTTAGCCTCTGCATCCCTCTCTTAAGCTTCAGCATCACCCCAGCAAACAATTTTAGGTTGCCACAACATATCTGGAAAGTATTTGAAAGTATTGGAAACGTTTGTTTTATCGTATCAGATACGATATTGTGTGTGGACTTAAATAGGTTTCCAAAACTTATAACCAAGACATATGTATCTAACACTAATTTGAGATGTTGTGGCAACTTACACTCCTAACATGAGTCATTCATAATCCATTCATACACCAATATGAATCTCTTGTGAAAGGTTTGAGCCTTATCTGAACCATTTTCACATCTTTGTGTTTAAAGTTAAATTTCTTGAAATTAAATTATTTTATATTATATTATTATTTTTATTATATTTTATTTTATAATTTATTATTATTTTTCTTATATTTTTTTATATTAGTGTTTTCAATTTAAATATTAAAACCAATTTAAGGGTAAAAAAATCAAATAATTTATATTTCTTTTATTATTTACTAACAAATCAGCAAAAATACAAAAACATATGACCTA